>NW_008584921.1:0-4772 GCF_000691845.1 Merops nubicus
TAGTTATATTTAGCTGGAGCAGTTGCTGCTATGAAAGATCTATATAAGTGTTTACAAAAAGAAACTTCATGGAAAAAATCTTCATTTTAGGAAAAAACTTTCTGGATCCACTTGACTTCTAAATGCTGAATTCATATTACTGAATCTCATAGCAGTTGCTACTATGAAAGATCTATATAAGTGTTCACAAAAAGAAACTTCATGGAAAAATCCTCAGTATTTCCATGAAGGTTTAGGAAAAAACTTTCTGGATCCACTTGACTTCTAAATGCTGAATTCATATTACTGAAAAATACATATAAGGAAGTGAATGAACTTCTTTCTAGTGATCAAGGAAGGTGATTTCTTAACACTCATCACGTATGAAGAGTGTAAAACTTGCTTTTAGTGTAGGATTACAAATGATCCTTTTTGATAAATTAAAAGTAGTAATCTGTCAGACTTGAGTGATAATGAGATCTCCAACAGGATAACTAGGCTTCTGGCAAAATGATATGCATTTGTAGGAAAAAAGTCACCTACAACAGCACCTTTGATGTTTAGATATCTGTCAATAAAACTATTGCTTCCATACCCATAGGGGGAAAAAGTAGTTAAACTTGTGTTTAATCTCATTTGCTGAAGAACCATGGTTTGGTTTTGGTCATTTGTGACTACTAAAGCCAAATTGTCAGAAAACTGCTAATCTTGCTTCTTCTCCATTTAATAAACTTCTGTGATAAAAAAAATCTTCCTGAGAGTTTTACCTGCTAGGGAGAATCTGGGACCTAGTTCAGGCAGGTTAAAAGGTAGAGAAGAAAAAGTCCTTACCTTCTACTTCAAAAAACTGCCTACAGAGATGCTCTGCAGCAACATTAGCTGGTGCCTTCAAAGCCAAGCTGCACAGGAGATACAGATACTTTGAAGAGCTCAACAAGAAATAAAAGGCTACTTGACTGTCCAGTGAAATTTTTCTTGTCTCTTGGACAAAATGCTTTCACTTATCCAGCCCTGAATACGTTCCCTTTTTACACAGCACGTAATAAACAGAGTACAAACCAAAAGCAGACTTTTTTTTTTAAATACACAAAAAAAGCAATCTTTCTGTGAAGGAATACTCTCTGGATGATCTGCCACATTATTCTAGACATTTATGCAAGCTCCTAAATCATTGAACAAAATCTGCCATGCTCATTGTTTGGAAAAAGGAATTACACAGTGAAAAATGCTGGAAGTTATGAAACTAAAATGATTAGTAGTTTATAGATATTATCTGTGCTAGATTTTATTCAGCTTTTTGTGTAAGTGGATTTATTTTGTTTCTATGGAGCTGTTTGCAGGCTATTTTTTTTCCCTGTGTATTTTAATGCTTCTTTAATGAAGCTCCAGAAGAAAATTACAAAAATTACTGCATCAGTCCTCTAAAACATTTTGTGAAGAATACATTTATATAGATGTATACTTGGGGAACTGCTCCTTTGATACTGTGTAGAGATATTTCAAGTTGTGTCTAGTTAATCTTAGCATAGATACAGTAAGAATCTACTCAGCTCTCAATGAGATTTATGAAGTCACATTAAGCAGCATACACCAGTTCATCAAGTCAATCACTCAGAAGCACCCAATTTAACCTGTGGAAATGATTCCTTGTCACAGAGTTGTCAAATTTGAGACTTATATTATGTGTCATGTCAGTGGATCTGCATATACAGCCTAATTTAAATCTGAGGGTCCACAGGTCTACCTGTCACAAAACTGTAACAGGTCTGTTCCCTTCTGTCATGGTCCTAACTCTTCTCAAGGTCATGGGAGCTCTAAGGAGCAGCATTTGTCACTGTTCTTTCTGCAGTCAAAGGGGAGGCTGTGGTCTTCACTCGGATCCTGTGGAGATAGCAGTAGCTGGTTGGTAAAGCTACAGTGGAATGGTAAAACTGAGGACCTTCTCAAGATTCTCCTGGGTTTACTTTCGTTGGTTTCAGACTTAACACCTCCTTAAGATAATATACATGGGAAATGTGGTTTTGGGTTACTTGTGAACTCAATCAGGTATGACTAAACTGGCTGTATTTGGATAATATCCTGAAATCTCAATGATTAGAAGTTTTGGAATGGGATTCTGACATCTTTGACTTTACAGAGAGACAAATCTCTTGTGGGTGTGATCATCAAGCAAACGGCTTAATGTCATCCTACCTGCATGTGATGATAAGAAAAGCATTTAATTTTCTAGAAAGTAAAGACATTTTGATAACACTACTAGTGAAAAAGTTGCTGTGATATGGAAGAGTTCTGATCCAGTTGCAGTGTCCCTGCTCACTGCAGGGAGGTTGAACTAGATGACTTCTAAATGTCCCTTTCAACCTAAAGCATTCCATGTTTCTGTATAGCATTAATGGCCCTGGAGAACAGTATAACATCACAGCTATTTAATGCATCTACTGATTCTTTAGGTGAAATCTGGACTAATTTTTAGTGTCTGCTTGAGTTTTCTTTTATAAATATCTAATTTAAAGGGAACATACTTTTAGAAATCATAATTTCAAGTACATAAAATGACTCCTAGTCAAAGGACATGGGACTTAACACTTCACATAGTCAACAACCAAGCAGAGACAGAAAATAAGCAAGACTTGATCCTATAATCAAAGTTGTAGAAGATAACAATAGGGTATTAGCACATTTGTATAATACTATTCCATTTTGTATATAAGATGCTTGAAATAAATTTGCTTCAGTCCATTAACTGATGCTTAAGTATTACAATATATATTAATGATGTATTTATCTCCCTTGGCCCTTTTGTGCAGTAATTAATCCACTTTCAGATTATAAATAGGAAGCAAATTGAGGAAAGGAGGATTGGGAGGGGGGATTATTTGTATGAATTTTAGCTGGAAACCTGTGTGGATTAGTAAAAGCATGTCAAGAGGAAAAGACAGATTATGCTCTAGAGCATGTGTTGTGCAGTAATCTATGTCAACATGATCTAATCTTTGCTCACTGTCAGTTATCCCATCTATCATTCACTTTCTGAATGAGGAATTATAATTAATTTAAATTTCCCATGTAAAAATTAATGCCTGTTCATTTGAGATCTCATTTGTGCAACATGAGAATTACATGTTTCTTCTAAAGGCATGACACAGAAGCCAGTGCTGTGAGGAGAGGCTGTTTTCATAGAAATGGTTCTCAAATGCTGTGCCTGTCTGAACTATACAAAAGTAGCTAATATTACAGCTTGGCAACGTGCCTTCAACATAAATCTGACTTCCTTCAGCCAGTTTATGGTCAGGTTTTTTCACCTGCCTACACATATCAGAATATTAGCTTATTCTTCTCCTTAACAGCTAATTTTAGAGGTAATATAAAATTCATCATTTTTACCTGCCTACACATGTTTATCTCTTGTATCAGAAAATTATGTTATTCTTCTCCTTAACAGTTAATTTTAGAGGTAATATAAAATTCATCAGGTATAAGAGGAAGCTACTGTGACTCTGCCTTCAGTTTTGGTGTGTAACAGGTCAGACTGCACTATGATTAATAACATTACTCCCCAAGAAGCATACATTAGACAATGTCAGTTGGATTCTTACAAGACCAGTGGATCCCTACCAGGTATCTTGCAAGTAAAAAGCATTCTGTCACAGTAGGTGAGGAAACAATGACAATATTTCACAGGCAGTGTAATATAATAAACTATATTCAAATTATATCTGTTAAATATTTCAGTTACAAAATTAAAAATAGGTTGGTTTGTTTTTGCTTTCTTCAGAGAACCAATTCCAAGCACTTGCACATTTGTCTGCTTTACAGTGACTTTCAGTAGCAATTGTACTTTGTTGGTATAGAATCTTTCATCTCAAAGCCTTTTGCAAGGAAGTAATCTGTGAGCAACATTCTCTGTGTGTTGTGACACAGGTCGAGTCAGCTCCACAGAAACTCTGCTTTGAACAGAGTCTTGGACCAGATGCCCTCCAGAGATAGCTTACAACCCAAATTATTCCATGTGCCTCTGAAGTGTCACTCCATTTTGCCACAAGATGCCCTGTTTTATTAGTGATGCCTCCAAGATAACTTCAAGAGTTAACCCTGTTTGCATTGAAAACTGTTTTTCAGAATCAAGATTGTTCTTTGTGTTCATCAGCAGCATTTGGGGTGTTAGTTTAAATGTAAATAAGAACAGTTATATGATTTAGAGAGATAGGATTTTGTCAAAATCCTGGAAAGGTGGAATTTTTTTTTCCTAAGCCAGTAAAAGCAATGCTGATAAACACAGCCCTGATGAATGCCACAAAATTCTCATGAAGAGTAAGGAGACTTGAACAAATAATAAATGAAAATTAATCTAAAAATGGTAAAAAAGAAAAAATAACCAATAAGAGAAGATGAAAGAATTGGTGAAGTGTAGATAGCTATAGTGAAGATATTAATTTCTGTGGAGCTGGCTTCATTCAGCCCTTGGTTAATCCAGAAGGCCAAGTATGTTCTGGGGCTGGTTTGCTTACTGTTGTTTCTCCAAAATACTGATGCTTGTCCATGGAGTTCACAGGAGGACACAGGAACCTCATCCCTGGTTATCAAGTGGTACATCTTTCTAGCACGCAGAGACATACTGATCCCCAGAGCTGAGTTAGGGAAGTCATTCCCAATTAAAAAGGAAGAAAAGAGTGCATTTGCCCTGTGATTTCTTATCTTTCTAGTATGCAGAGACATACTGAGCCCCAGAACTTAGTTAGGGAAGTCATTCCCAGTTAAAAAGGAAAAAAAGAGTGCATTTGCCCTGTGATTTC
>NW_008584922.1:0-930 GCF_000691845.1 Merops nubicus
TCTGTCTCACAGCACTGCCTGCAGTTAGTTAGACTGTTTCCAAACCTCAGTTGCTCAAGCTGAGGGATAGTACCTATTTTGCTCTACTTTTGAAAATAAGCCTAAATATGGCCAACTCTATGTCTTAGGAAACCACCACGGAGACTCCACTATTTGGTAGTGGAACCCTCTGAAGATGGCAGATGGAGGCATGAGGACTTCAGCCGTGATTGCTCCACCTCTGGCTGTTATCCTAGAATGATTATTATTATTATGCAGGAAGGAGAAGCAGGAGGCTGGAGGTGCAAATGTCTGAAGATGCTACAGTCCTTCAGTCTAGCAGCCACAGAGATGGGTGGCACTACCAGGGTCCCTCTCTTCTCAGACACTGAAAGTGAACTCAGAACTTCTCCAGCTCCACAGAACTGCTGCTGACGAGAGGGGAGTTTACAAGCAAAGGATTTATCTCACCTCCCTTGAGCTGTTACCCACACAGAGGCACTGTGAAGGTTAACGAGTGGCAAATGCCCACGTAAGGTAAAGCCTGCACAGTTAGCTCAGTGCCTCCCCCTTCACCACAACCCTGAAGGGAGCTCCCTTTCTTTGAGGACAGCACACACAAATATACCCACTGCAGACAAGGCCAGGTACCAGCTGTGCCCATGGAAGGAAATCTAGGCTTGTTTCTCTCACCTAGATCTGGTGGAAGACAGAAATCACTGGTTGTTTCTAGAACTTAACTGTATATTAGAAATTATAATCAGGAAAAGGTTATTTTAATGGATGTCTTTGCTGGTTCACTGAGGATAATTCTATGATGCTTAATATTCAAATAAACTTTGTATAGTCACTCAAAAAATTTTTCTTTTTTCCACTTTTAGTTTCTTTTTAACCCTTCATATTTCCCACTGTCTGGCCAAGTAAAAGAAAGAAGCAGCTTCAAATGTAAAC
>NW_008584922.1:973-21778 GCF_000691845.1 Merops nubicus
CAAGGAGAAAAAAGGTGAGTGGCTTGACTAGTTACTCAGCATACCGAGTTCACCATAGTGCAGTGGTGAACTGCAAAAAGCAGACTGCCTGAGGAGTTAGAAAGTCAATTAGAAAGTCAATGATATTCTTCTGTCCACCACTGTCTACCAAGTAAAAGAAAGAAGCAGCTTCAAATGTAAACGTTAATACTAATTGGACAAGCTAAAGTAAAATTTTTCCTTGCTTTTGCCTCTTGGAATCTCACAGAAGGCTGTATGAGCTCTAAAAATGTATTTTTTCAGACTCTTGGATAAGAAACTGCACTTCATCAGGACCAGATAATCAAAGTACTTCCTAGATTTTTAAGATATAATCTCTTATTCATGACATTATAATTCAAAAAATCAGGAGTTAATACTAACATAATATTTTACCGATATTTAGGAAGAAAACAGACATCTCCTGATCTCTGTGGTGACTGTCTGACAGCATGCTATGGCTCTGCATGTGCACACCAGTGCATCCACAAGATAGAGAGTGTGGACCTGCAAGGGGGTGCACAGCCCGTGCCTCAGGCAGCCCAGGGGCTGCACCCGGGGTGCACCAGACACCCCTGTCTCTGCTCTGCCCCCAGGACTCACCAGCTCCTCTGCTGCAGATGAGAGCTCCATCTGCTTCTCCCAAAAGTCTGTCCTACAAAGGGAGGCATCACAAATTAGTATGGCTGCACATTGGATTCCCAGTAACTGTCCACACAATGATAATGTTTTAAATGCTTGTGAAAGTGTAATTTACGATATAAACGCAATAAATCCACCTAATTCAAAGTACAGGGTCTATGAGATACACCATGTATGCTCAGGGTATAGCTTTTACAGTTCTGTGTGGCAGAGCAGCTTCTGAGCTGCTCTGGGTACCCAGCCTGTGTGTGCTGCTCTCCTGACAGGCCGGCAGATAAAATGGGAAGCAGGCATATTTTAAGTAACACTGCATTGGAGGGATTCCCAGATTTGCCATAGAAGGAATAATAAAACTAGGGGTAAGTCTGTCCTTCTTGAGCTCCCTGCTAGTGGTACCTAAACTAGCTAGTTTAAAATACCTCAGGAACATCACAGTCTGCAGCACCAACACACTCGCAGCTCAGCCAACAGTACAGCCACCAACGTTTTCTGATTACACTTGTGTTTTGAGAGCAAGAGATCAATACACCCAACTGACATGTGGCACATCATCCACATTCTTCTCCTCTCTCCTGCAAAAATATCAGACTAGCTGAGAAACAACTAGTATCTTAATATATGATAATTTGTGCAATGTATTTTGCATAAATTTGCTTTTATTTTTGTATTATGCAGGCAGCTGGAATAAGTAAAAGAAGATCTGTAATAATCTCTGAATGTAAAAAAATTGAAACCTTTACTCTATATTCATGATTTAAATATTAAATAGTAAAATTATATACTTTTGGCTTTTATGCTGTCATAATGAAGTCATAAATATGTTAGGAAATGTTGGCACTTTTACTTTGAAAATGGGCTTCATAACCTGACTGGAAAACACTTAAAAAAAAGTTGTGTCTTTTTTTTTTTCTTAACATGGCATTAGATCATTGTATCTTTTTTATTTAATTGGAAAATGACTGAAATGATTGCATTTAAACTTCAAGTTATCTTATTTGGCTGAAAATACAGCTCACTGGACCTTTTTAACTTTTTTTTAGCTATAAATGATGGCCAATTGACATTAAAGCAGGCAAGTGTTCCACACTGACAACTGGAAACTACGAGGAATGAAACGAGACCCACAGACCTGACTAGCAACAGCAGCCCCCACCAAATGCCAGCACAGGGGAGTCTACCAGGCAGGTCCCTGAAAAGCCAAAGACTGCTCTCCTAAACTCCAGGTTTGGGATCTTCCACAACTTCCTCCCTGCTGTCTCAGAGGTGTCTCTGACCTCAGCATCCTTACCAGTTGTTTGTAAATACAAGGTCCAGCAGGACATCACCTCTTCCTAAAACTGCTGATAACAGACTAAATCTCTACATTCAGTTAGTTTATCTGCGTTGAGAACAAACCTAAATACCCCTTCAGGTGCAGTTCAACAGTGTTAAACAAAAAAACCCCAAACCTGAAGATGGCCATATATTTCTCCAACAATTCCTCATTTTAAAACCACCTTCCTAGCTATAAAGTAGGTTTAGGGAGAGGATCCTCTCTACATTTTCATTGAATCTCTTTACAGATAATACACACATTTGAGTCATCATTCCTCCCAGCCAGATAGAAATAGCTTGTTACATATATAAGATGATTTCAGAGGTTTCAGTGAGTATCTTGGAAACAACCCTCAAAAGAAACAACCCAAATGAAGTCCCTTTTTCAGGAGAAACACTTCTAATAATGAACAGGACAAACACTTCACTGCTTTCTGAGGCACAACTGAATATAAGCAACATATACTGAAACTACAGGAGACACAGACCTATGTAGAAAATAAAAAATAGTAACAAATAGGGAAGATGTTCTGTTATTTCTTTGTGGTTTATACTAGTCTGGATAGTTTGGACAAAGCATTTCAGTCACTGAAATGACAGAGAGATTAACAGAAACAGTTACTGCAAACCCTCTTCTGGGAGAGACATATTTCCTGGAAATCTGCATAGCAGTACTGCACACAAACAACTTCCAAGGGAAATCATCTTCAGAAATACTTCTCTTTGTATTAAGTTCTTATGAGAGCAGAGAAGAACAGAAGTGGAAATAATTACACTCCGATGGGCTTTATTTTACCTACTACTAGAGATGTGACAATGCTGAGGAGCACAGCACGATCCTGAGAGCTCCTATCAGGCAGTCCTGTATCCACCCTGGCTTGGGGTACCTCCAGGATCTCTAGCACCACGGCCTGATGTGAATCCACCATCACCCTAAGGTTCCAGCAAGAGAGGGGCTCCCCAGATATACTGGTCAGCAACTTCCTGATTGACTTTTGTTCAGAAGAGGATATTGAATTGCCAAGCCCTCAGCATAAACTGTCAATAGGTATGTCCACACTAGCACACAAACCACTCCAGAACACGGATTCAGACTGACCCACCAGCATCTCTGCCACTGAAATAGCAGCAGTTTTGGCCCATGGTACTTTGTCCTTTCCCAGACAATGCCTGGACAAGTTTGGAAGACAAAACATGGCATGGATGTTTCCTAAGACCCAGACACTGTCACCCTCTTTTGAGGAAGAAAGCCAGGCAGGTGAGTGGATGCAAGCTGTACCATGCTATTTGCTCTGAAGGCTAGAGAGCCAAATGCCTTCACTGTTTCATGTAGAAGGAAAGAACCCATCAGTTGTCCCTTGGCTCAACAGTACTCCTCACATCAAAATGTTACCACCAACCAAACCTCATTTTAGAGAAATAAATCCCCTCAGCTGTGTAAATCAGCATCTAACTCTCTCAGAGCTGGGGAAACAGTGCAGATTCATAACAAATTATTGTTTTATCCAAGGGTTACCATCGTGTTGATTGGAAGGAAGTGTAACAAAAATATCTAGTTTAACACAGGAGATACAAACTAGGGAAGAAAAAAACAAAACAAAACAACAAACCCAAACGTGCAAGCTGGACATTATTAAGAGAAAATAATACAGCAAGGAAACTTTCCACTTATTAGTCAAAGAATGTCTGTGTGTAGAGGAACAGGCCCTTTAGCCAGGCCCTAGGGAAGCGACTGTGGGGTCATCAGTCAAAGCAGACGGCTGCAGCTGCCTGGGGTCTGACTGATCACGGGGAAGTCACCTCTCCAGGGGCCAGCCAGAGGCACTGGGCTCACTCCCTGCCTCAGCAGAGCCTCCTCTTTATGACAATGAAAGGACTGTAAGCAATGTAAGGAAGAAAAATCATTAAAGCAAGAGAGGAACACTTTAAAATATAAATAAAGATGATGCCAATTAAGGAAAATAAAGATTAAATGTCTAACAACAAAACAATGCTCAAAACTTACGACATGCTGCCAACTTTTTCTATGAACTAAATCACTCAGGGTGGGTTTTTATTGGTTTCTGAAAGAGCTGATCCAAGACACAGGCTAAAATTTTCAAAGAAAGATAGGTACAATATATGGGCACATTCTGGGAACAACTGAATTTGGGATTCCCACATCAGCGAGCAATCCAAGAGCAGGTGAATGGACCTAGTCTCTAGTCCCACCAGAGCCATTCTGTTTGGGGTGCTGGGTGCCCAGGGTAAGGAGCTGTAGTAACTGCTGGGGGGAGCCAGGGGAACGACTGACACACAGCACCCTAGGAGGAGTATGGTGATGTTCCCATGGGAATAGTCCCTATGGAAGGTAGCTCAAAATGCCACGTGAAATGCCACAGCCTGTCTTTAGAAAGGGACAGGAGCTAGAAATCCCCGTGAACGTCATGTCTTACACTCATGCCTTGAATTTATGTTGAAAATACCACAAATCTCTTCTGTTTGTGATGCATTGGTAGCATGCTGTTACTGATAAGCCAGATTTGGACATGTTGCTGTAAAGCCAGTAGACCAAACCACAGAGAACAAATCATGTTTGTGACTATCACATTTTTTGGGTGACTATCGCTTCTCTTTTTTTATAACATCACACACCAATGCCAAAAAAATCCCTCCTGTCACAACCCAAGAGCTTATTTTTTTTACTAGTAATGTTTCCCAGGAGCCTAAAATTCTCTCACAACTGATAAAAATCTCAGATTTGCTGATATTGAGCATCTCTAGTTCCAAATGCTTAGAAATTTGGGCTTTAAGTCCAGCACATTCCTAAACTCGATGAAGAACAGCATCACTCATCACTACTACTACCAGGATAGGAAAGGGTCCAGAAATTAAAGGAGTAATCCAGAGGAGGCCACAATCAGCATAATTTCATTGTCAAGAGTTCTCATACCATTGATCTGAAATTATGGTGACAGAGACTATTTGGAAAGCTGAAGGGAGGCTCGTTCCCAGATGGGCTCTGTATGAGCACACATCTTATGGGGAGAGACATGCTCCTGTTTATCCAGGGGTAACTCACAACTGCACAGACTGCGGCTGTGAGCCGCTCGATTGCCCACAAATCCAAAGCACACAAGATGCTGTAACATGGAATAGAGACTTGAGGCTTTAATAAAAACTGAACATTTATGTAAAACATTTAGTCAACAATTCATTTGAAAGCCAAATATATATATACATTTATGCACTATATATTTCTACATAATTATTAATATCTTTATATATCATGTGTGTGAATATATATTTCAGAAATATTAAAAATCCACAAAACAACCCTGACAAAAGGCTGAGGTGGCTCAGTACACAGACACTATGGCTCAACTGGTAGTACCCCATGCCAGCTGCATGCTCAGTTTCGAGGGGGTCAGACTGATTAAGTTGTTCTATCCAATAGGAGGAAGAAGCCAGAAAAAAGAAAATTGTGCAGTGTGCAGAACTGTCATCACGTATAAAGTAATTGATACCACACTAAATGACAAGGTAAAAGAACATTTACCTCTAGGCAGTAGGGAGTCCTATAGATTCAAAATGAAAAATAATGGATACCAGAGGGAAAACGTGAAATGCAACACACTGTACAGAGCACATCCAGAATAATTCCATCAAAGAAGTATTTAACACAGCAAGAAGCAGGGCATTCTGAAGAGCTGTCTCACTTCACAGCACTGTATTCATACTTGATTCTATCTGTCCTCTGTTGAAAAACAAGACACCATGGTTATTCCTAATTTAAATTATCTTATGACCCATCGTCAGGCCGAACAGTCGACTGAAATATAATTGTAAGATTCCACTGATGTAGACACAAGTGCCAAAACATTCCTTGCCCAGATAAATGGACACTGCTCTCAGCTCTCTTACAGAAAAATCATGTTATGTCTCAAATGATGCCAGCTCTCAGAGAAAAACACCATCTATTCAGATTTAAAATATCCTTAAGATAGGCACATTCAGAAACAAAGAGCTGTCACCCACCTTCCATGTAGATCTAAGATTTCCTCACATGGCCAGTCACACTCCCGTGTTCACTAGGGTTTGGAAAGTGATTCTCTCTTTCTCACCCCAAACCCAGTACACCAGTTTATGCAACTTGAAGCCTTCTCTTGTTTTGAACTCAGTCTCAGCAGCCTGCTCTGGGAGGTGTTGGTGACATGCAGCTGGGGTCAGGGCTGCTGCTGTGGGGCAGCCCCAAAGAGCTGTGTCCCACACAGGCAGCTAAGCCTGACCCCACACGGCCCCCACGGCTCCTCCCGCCCCTCGCCAGCGGGGTGTTCATCCCTGGCACAGACTAACCCCAACGGCATTCCAGCCTGATGGATTCAAACTGAAGAGCTTCATCATCAATACTAAAATGCTGCAATTCAGAGCTAGGCTTAACGTCCACTGAATCATGGAAATTTGTATAAAAGTTTCAACAGAGTTATATTAGTAAACTGTAAAGATTTTGGAAAAGTATAAAGATTTTTAGATTTCTTCTGTTAATATTTCACAGTTAGAGAGCTACATCCTAGTTCCCATCATAGCATAGTAATAAGTATTTTCTAGAGATTTTAGATATTGAAGGTAAATTTAGTTTCAAACTTTAAAAATGACCCAGCTGTGCTAACAGAGCCATTTGTATGCTCGCAGACACGGGAGTGCCCACAGAGCCACCACGACAGCTGAAAAACAAATCCTGTCTGGGGTAATGCTACAGAAAGAAGAGAAATAGCACAAAATGAAGGTGGAGTTTGGAAATCAGGCATGTTCTTTGAATCAGATAACTTCTCTTCAGTGCTAGCTGCAAAACGGAGTTGGAAAAAATGTATGAAGGGAAATTGTTCAGTACCTTAACATTATTTTCGGTGACAAATTTGGCACAGGTTTGAATTGCCTGCCTGGAAACAGTTCTCCTTTGACAATCTTTGGCAACAGATAAACTCAGGCTCTTCACTTTAGTTTCTCAAGTAGCACCCAAGCTGGAGAATGGAAAGAAGGTACACAAATACTTGACTCACTGTTCAAAGCCCACAGGCTACGTGCATGATCTGATTTGATATTAACTTGTCCTGAGCTAAGCAATGTTGGCAGGATTGCTTTAAGTCGCTTAAAAATGAATTGTTATAAAATGTAAATACAGTAAGTTTCAAACAAAAAAACTAAAGCCATGTAGTTGAATTAATATTTCACATAAGTAGATGAAAGTGTCAGTATTAAACTTCTGGTGCCATTGGCAGTGTTCACTAGTCTTCATGTTCTGGTGAATGGCTGGTCCTACATTTTGACAAGATATTCACCAGCTGCTTCAGCTTATATTTTCCTCAGCAGAACTGGCTGCATTAGGCACTCTGATAATATGGAACCACCTGATTATTCAAAACATGTATTCTTTTTAATGCAACATAGTTATTCATTACCCATATAGTTATTAAATTTACCTGTGCACTATTGGATGTGCAGCCAGTCACAGACACAAACAAGCAAGAGCAGTTCTGTGACACTGCCAGAGCCCCTGAAATGCTGTATTTGAGAGACTACAGCTACCCAAAGAACGCCTTTCAAACTTTTTTTGGTTGGACTGATACCAGGAGTTACATAAACAAACATGGAATTATGACTTTTTATGTTTTTATGTAAGCACTGTGACTCATTCTCCTCTCTGGATTTCTTAGCAGACTAGCCAAGCAGGGATCCTGACCCTGCGTCCTGCTCCCTGTGGGTCTCCTCGGAGACCCTGTTGCTGCCTTTCCAGCTGGGAGCTGCGGTGCAGCGCGCAGAGTTTCATGCCATTATGTAACTGCCTGGAGCATGTCGGTTCAGGCACTTATAATCTGGTTTACTGCTTGTCATTTTCTAATGCTCTGGTTTTTCTCTAGCTTATGTTATCAAGGATGTTACAGGGGGTTTTGTGTCCTACATCACAGCAGGAGAGAAAGCAGCCTTCAGACCACAACTGCCACGTTCATCTGAAGAACAAAATACACCTTCCTCTTCACACCACTGCCTCCATGTACTCCCGCCTCAGCAGACAAAGCATTACACTCCCCCCTCACACAGAGAAAACGGGGTCTGCTAATAGCTCCTACCACAGTTGGAGGCTCAAAGTGACCAGGATGGTTGAGCATGAAGCCAACTCAAGATGAGGGGAGTGCTGTTTCAATAGAATGAGCCAATCAGTTGCATTCAGTTTGGTTTAGCAGACTTCCAGATCTAACCACAGGTGGCAGACAGCCAGGAGTGTCCAACAGCAATGGACTTAAGGCCTCTGCAGTACTGATTTAAGATAGTAATTCGTTTCAGAGATTTAAAAATAAGCTTTTAAGGAAGATGTCATGTGTCCTTGTATACAGTTCAGCTATCTACTTGTTCTACTTACAGGTTTCCTGAGCAAAATATCTTCTCTTTCCATGAAAGAATTTTGAGAAAGAAACTGCATCCATGTGAGACACCTATTACAAAAAGACATATCTCATTCTTCAGTATAAACCTAAACCGAAACATACGACGGACAAACTCCCCAACAACTTATCCCATCCCTGGTATTTGTTGTTAATGAAGGCCATAGATTTTCTGTACAGTGCATCATATTATTATTTATCATTTCTCCAGTAATTAATTAATCTATACTACAATAAAAATTGTTACAATCCAGACTGACAAGGCTAGTTTGGTGCAAGAGTTGAAAACTGTACGTTTTTGCCATATGTGCTTTTGAAGATGTATTATTCTAGAGTTCTTTTCTACACCTACAGAGCAGACAATGAAAAGATAGCTCATATTCTGCTAAAAGTCTTTAAAGGTACCAACTTGATTTATCAACTTCTGTGTTTTCTTGCTACATGAAGAGAGAAATTATTTTCCATAGGTTCTGCTATAATGATATTGCACCTTTAGCACAGCTGGTGTGCTTGAATTCCACTCACTTTGCAAACAAAACTAAAATAATATGATATTCTTCCATGTATTTAATTTCTTTCTCCAAAACATGAATCTCCTTACAAGGACAGAAACAATAACATCTATAACTCTGAAAATTTGATAGAAGCCCAGCATAAAGACAATAGAAAAACAAAACACACAAAAAAATTGCAAACAACTCAAAACTCTTAAATTCTGAGCCAAGTTCTATCTCAAAGGAAGAGATTACTAATTCTAAAAAGGATATTAAAATAATTTCAAAGGATAACAGAATAATTTTTAAGAAGCAGCAAGCCATTTTAGGCTGCCAGACAGACTAGGACATCAGTTGTTTGAGAAACGTCTCAGCATTGAAAGTGTTTTCATCAGCAGTTCACCTTCAGCTACAGTACAATTAATGGAAGCAGCAGTACTGTACAAGCTATGAGCTACAGGAATATCAAAATAGTCCAAGAACTGTATACTAGAGATACAAACTTGTGGCATAAAGTCAACAGGCAGACAAATTTGCAGCTGCATTAAGTGGAATGCAACTGTGATAAAGGTGGTGCCTCCACACTCCCTCCAATAATCCAGACAGCCCTTTCAGTTGGCTGTGTGGAACTCCAGACACAGCCCAAGACATTTGGCTCACAGCAAAAAAATAAGAAGACGTTATGTTTTGTTCCCACTCTATCTTTAGACAGAATTGGAGGGATTTAATGAAACACACATTTCATTAAAATGTCAGCTTCTAGAGTTCACCATATCAAGATTCTCTTACCCCTCAGTTTTCCTTAAAGCAGTATTTACTGTGTGTGTGTGCACGTGCACACGCTTCACTGCCATCTTTCCATGTTGTCCTTCTCTTTACAGGGATTTGTGATGGAAGTCCCTGGACATTTTCTCATCTTAGTTCTATTTCCAAATTAATAATTTCACTCAACCAGAAATAGCAGCATAGATAGTAATTAAAAAACCCAACACAATTAGCCCAGTGAACTTAGGATTGCTAGTATTAGTTTAGAGAGGTGTAAGTTTTACAGACCTGCTGACACCTGTCTTGGCAAGGAACAAAGTACCCACACAGATCCACAAGCAGGAACGAGGCTCCAGAGGACAGCTGCATGGATTAATCTAGTTATCTACACTTGATGGCTACAGTTACCTAGTGTGGATTAAACTATACTACCTTCTTTCACCTTTTTCTCAAAATGTAAGTGTAAATTACAGTAGAAATGTAAAAGCTTTCACACTTTTAGCTGGGTTCAAAGCACTGACTTACACCACCATTATTTACCAAATGCACGTGTCTTACACACTAGTCTTCCTGATGAGCCACAGGCTACAAACAAATTTATTCTTACGTGTGGCAACTGCAGCTAAATCAGCTTTTCCAGACCTTTGCTGTCAGAAGTCTACTCCCTCACGTACTCTGCAGCTACTGCCTCTCAGACAGCAGCTCTCTCTGTCACTGACTCAGCTGCACCAGCCTCCCAGCAGGCCAAAAGAAGTTAACATTCAGATGCCCACAATGGTAAACAGCAAGTCTGTCTGCACAGAGCTGCACTGTGGCCTACAGGCACCTTGCTGTTAGGTTTCCAGTTTGAAATGGAGTATTTTGTACCTATGCTGCTTCTGAGACCTCTTTAGAACTGTGAACAATGCACCAGCAAAAATTTGTTCA
The DNA here is from genome assembly GCF_000691845.1 of Merops nubicus. Classification (NCBI taxonomy): domain Eukaryota; kingdom Metazoa; phylum Chordata; class Aves; order Coraciiformes; family Meropidae; genus Merops; species Merops nubicus. Next base: position 11,553 of record NW_008584922.1, read on the forward strand.
GTATGTCTTCAGATACATAGGAGGAGGGGGATGGCCTGACGAGGCAGGGTGAAAGGAAAAAAATGTTCTAACCTTAACTGTAGAACTCTAACAAACTGAAAGCATATTTTATTCTTTGTCTTTTTTTTTACTATAGTTAACTTGATAATTTCTAGAAGAAACAACATTTTATTGATTTTTTTTTTTAAAAAAAAAAAGGAGGGAAATACTACACTGTATCCTGAATTCTTCAGAAGTTCAGCTCATCTTGCCCAAAGCTGTTATAAATATGCTTAATTTGCAATTAATACTTGCAAGCAATAAGTTACTACTAAGGACAGTATAAATGACACTTGCAATTTTTATCTCTGTATATGAAATAGTTTCTAAAGATGAGGAAGCAGAGGTTTTGCATAATACATGCCCAATTTTGATGTCGAGGCATCAATATCAGTATGACTGTATAGAACCTGTGTTACTAGTCAGCAACTTTCATGTAGGATTATCCCTTGAACGTTCAGGTCTGCTAAAAATACTGAAGGCACTCAAAATTCCAAATAAAAATTCAATAAAATCTTTTGTAACAAGCAGTAGTAGGCAGCCAAAATAAAGGGCTGCTATATCTATCTCCAAGTATCATGTATTTAATACTCTTATTACCACAGCTGCAGAGTATTCCAATCCATCATAAATGATAATGACAAGATAGAGTGCACCCAAGTTGATTATACTGCTAGACTGTTTGCAGAAATCTGATGTACTTTGTATTAAAACCACATTAGCACATGCAAAACACCTCAGCAGTAATTCTGAACTCTAAATGTGTGCAGCAACACAACAGACTCACCAAAATCTGGAATCAACGTGTCCACCTTGGACTGGTGAGTGGATTGTTGGCCACGTGTAGCAAGTACAAAAAGCTCAAGAGGTTACAAAGCCAAACGTGCAGCCCAGAAGATCAGCACCATGCAAAGCCACACAAATAGCCACACCTCTGCTTTGTTTGAGTGATACATCATCACGAAGTTGTTCCTAACAACTTGCACAGTTTTGTTCAGAATGTGGGAAATCATGTGAAAACTAAACCATTAACTTTGCTTTCCAGTATGTCTGCCTAATGCCCAGAAGCCTCTCCCTGCAATGCCAGCCAGCCCAGCCAAAGGCACTGTGATGTTCTTCCCTGGGTGCATCCTGGTCAGTTGTGAAGACAGACATAAACATGAGGTCTATACTTGGCCTTAAGTTCAGGCCTACCTGAACCTTTCCAAGTCCCTTATGAGACTCACCTCTAAAGAATTTAAATTCAACATGTCTGTTAGACAGAAACTCCAGGCAACTAAATATTCTTGGGGTAGAAATACATCTCATGAAAAACAAGCTGCCATTCCAAAGAAGAGTCTTTAGAGTGGGGGAAAAAGTAGGCATTTTTGCTGCTTATAAAAGTTCCTCAAAAAACTTTAGCAGTAGGCAAGTGAGCAGCATATTCTTTTAAAGGCCTTAAAATCCTTCCTACTTTTGCAGAGAAGCACTCAAACACTTGGAGATGTAGAAAGCATATGGACACTAGATGCAAGCCTAGTACTAAAGTCATTGTGGAGACCTCAATGAAGTATTTATGGTACCTCAAAACTCTCCCAGCAGTTTGTCCTTCTACAGAGATTTATGGTACCTCAAAACTCTCCCAGCAGTTTGTCCTTCTACAGAGATGTATCAGAAGTACTTCTACAAATAATTGCTGCAGTTCCAACTCAAGACCTTTTTTTTTTTTAAATAAATGTCTCCTCCAAACTGAAAACCCCATTCCTACTCCCAGATACATACTATAGCAGAGGAGCTTTCCTCTGCAATACAGTACAAACCCAAAAATCTCTCTTCTGTTTTCATCAAATAAGGTACAGCTCTTGTGTCCTTGAAGAAAAGCCCAAAGTATGGAGTGCCTGCTCCCCCCCACTGGAGAAGCCTCTGTTGCCAGTCTGTGTGGTGAAGATGTTGGAAGGACATTTGTAGCCCTCCTGGACACAAGGCATTCTTGGGATACCCAGATATGAACAAGCTATCATGGGCAAAATATGAACTTCCAATACTAATTGCTGAAATACACATTATCATTTTTCACTAAGTGATAAAAGATGTGGTTCTTCCTGAAAAAAAATAACTAATCAAGAGTCAGCATAAAGAAAGAAAGACTCTGGAAACCATCTAGATAAATCTACCTAGGCAGGAATCACAGCTGATGGTGGTTGATTGCTTATGCCCTACAAGATGCAGTTTATAGACTTCTGTAAAAGTTGACATTTGTATACTTTTGCAGGAAGTTTGGTAGTAGAACACAGTAATACACGACTGTCCTGCAAGTTCCCTCCATCCTTCTAACTAAAAAGGTCATTTGAAATTAAGGTTACTCATATCAAAACATTTTCTATGAGTTTTCATCCTGTTAAACAGTGATTGTGCACCTCTATGTGATGATTCTTAGTAATTTTAAATCAAATATAAATAAAACAAGTAGGAAAGTTGAAGAAAATGAACGAAGAGCAAATATTAACAAATAAATAAGTAAATAAAACCACTAAGCTAAGTTTATTTTTTCTAAGACACGGTAAGCAGGAGGTGGGTGAGGAGAGGGCAGGTAAAATAACATGATAGAGAAATCTCTAGCTGCAAAATTCCAATATAGGGCTAATGCACACCAAAGTCTTGATGTTTAATAAGCCTGATACTCAGTCCTGTGCAATAATGAGCTGCCTCACAAAAATCCAATAAAAAAAAGTAATGTACTAGCTGATACAGATTTAAACATGTCTCTTTTTTTTAGCTGTGACAAAACAAAAACATAATAAAGATCCAAGCATTATCTGCAGAGGAATACAAGGGCTTCCTATTTTGTTGGCCATGTTTTTTTCTTTTCCATTCTGACAATGAGTTAAATCAATCTGATGATCTAAACACTCAAAACTCCACCTGTGACTTTCAATAATAAACCTCTTTTCACCTGTCCAAACCAGCAAGCCAGCTGTGACTGGACAGGCAATGAACCTTACTCCTCTCCTACCACACCTGACATACCACTGGGATTCATACAGACTAGGCTGTTTAGAAACTCTACCTGACAGCCCTTCTCATAGTCCTTTACTGAGTTTCAGCTAATTTATGTATTTTAAAAATCATGTCCAACGAGATACTGTAACTACATTTGCCAGCATGTCTGATGCATTAATATGGGTATCTAAGAAACAAATATTTATAGCAGCTCATGCCCCAGTGAAGACTTAAACCTAAACACAGCACAGCAATCCAGCAGAGCAAAAAGAGTGGCCACCAGAACTTCATGAAATAAATGGCATTTCCCCCTGGCTTTTTTGAGATTGAAAGGAAAAGCAGCAATAAGCTGATTACATGAGTTTTTATAAGGGATTAATTTCTTTATCAACCTACTGTCTCAAAACAGTTCCCAAAGCATGTTAGCACACACAAATCTCAGATTCTGCCTCACCCCAGCTGTTCCAGAGGCATCTTTCAAGCTTTACTGGCTTTGCCTAGGAGCTTGCATAGCATTCATGCAAGACATGGGTCTGGAACTTCTGCTGGTGAAAATGAGGGATGGCTTCATTGCTACCATGCTGTCTTTTAGGTCACTACGTTCCAGCAGCACTGCACCATGGCTAAAGTCAATGTAAGAAAGTGTAAGAAATAACCACAAAGTGTAAAAAATAACCACAGGAACCTGACCAACATTCTACAGCAAACATGAGCTATCACTTACCATCCAAACAGTAGCAACTAAACACATTTCAAGTGTTTTAGATCCTTTCCAATAAGCACCACCCTGCACAAAGAAATATTATGATAGATAATTTGAAATAAAAACATTAAAGTACAATTTAAAAATACTTTAACTCTGATGCTGTGATTTGCATACTCAATTCACTTATTCCAAAACTGCATATGCTACAGCTGACACCACCCAACGTTGCCTCAAGCACCCCATTTCTTTCCTGGCAGCAGGAAGCCAAGGAAATGTGCAGCCCTGCTCCACACACGGCCTGTGGCTGCAGGGGACAAACCAGGCTCTGGTCACTCGCAGCCCAGCAAATCTCCTCACCACTGGCACAGCCACCCTCTTAATCCCAGTCTGTCACACGGTGAACACAGCCTGGCACGCTGGCAGCAGCCCTGGGACAAATCCCCTGCTCCTGCTGGAGGGGCCTCACGTAAGCCCCGGCACCCGCGGGGAACACGGCCTGCCAGGTACCGCGCCCAGGCAGCCAACGGGACCTGAGGGAGGGACAGGTCTGGTGGCACTCTGCCTCACTGCCAGGGACCTGAGGGAGGGACAGCTCTGGTGGCACTCTGCCTCACTGCCAGGGACCTGAGGAAGGGACAGGCTCTGGTGGCACTCTGCCTTGCAAGTGACCTGCCCGAGGGCAGCTGGAATGCAAAATGTGCTTTTGTAGCTGTGTAATGAGACAGCGTACCAGATACACAAGACACTGGGGTACAGAAAAAGCACAGGTGAAGTCTTCAGTATGCTGTCAAAGGTGTTCTCTCAGTAAATTTTGACATATTCGGGAAAACTGTTCAATACTGCAGAAATTCTTGGAACTACAAGAACATGGAGATGTAACAACTTTATTCCTACACCACTGGAAAAATGTTTCAAAGTGAGGGACCTCTGTTTACAAACGAATTCTGTAAAAATAAATAAAATCAACTGCATTCTAAATTATAACAAGATGCATCTCAACTGGTTATATTTTTATTTTCGCTATTTTCATGTGGCTTTCACATGCATAAATTGCAGAAAAATTATAGGAAAAAATGGCCTCCCATTCACCATTTCAATGAGAGGGAAAAGAGGAGTGAGCTAATTGCTTGCTGTTATATGAGTAATGCACAGTGTGAAAGTAAGAAAACCTTCTGTCCCTTTGAAAGTGTTCAACTACTGTCAAAACTCAGGATCCAGTCCTGCAAGTGGTTGCACTCAACATGAATCCCACACTCAGGTGAGCCCTGCTGGAGGCAGTGACAGGGTGTGGGTTGCAGGACTCTCACTGACACACGGACTGACAGCCATTACAGCAGGCTGCTGCAACAGCTCACCGTCCAGTTACTCAGGAAGGAAAAACCACTCCCTGTCTGCTCTTGTCATAGCTTCTGGAACCTGATGCCACAAAGCACACGTCTGGATTCAGTGGAACCCAGTTACACCTGCCATGATGCGTCTACACGACCCCTCCTCCCCTGCAGAGGTGCCAGAGCTGTGCTTTACGTAGCTGCTGCACATGGGCTGTGATGCTTTGGCTGGGTCACGTTTCAAGAACAAGCAAACGTAGAGCTACCGTGCAAGGCCCTTCATGATTGCTCTGTGGCCTGTAACAGACCTTAGGGTAAGAAAACCACAGGGCTAATTGCTCAGAGGAAAGAGGAATACTCTGACCTTCACTGCCCCCAAGCTGCTAGGCTGAGCTCAATAACCACAGCTTTCATCGAAAACAAACACACAAAATAAAGAGGGAGGGGGACTAGGGAACAGGGTGTATTTCATGCTCTTTAACTACAAACTGCGTAACTGACGTGCACCCGTAGCCTTCAGAGACCACAACCACTGCTAGTCATTCCAGCCATGGGCTGATCTGCTTTTACAAAGGCAGTACATGTCAATCAGTAGTATTAGCTACTCCACAACTAAATAACATGCAAGAAGAACCGTGTTATATGGCCAGAAATCACAGAAGAATCACAGAACAGCCCAGGTCAGGAGAGTGCTGGAGGTCACCCAGCCCAAGCCCCCCACTCAGTCGGGCAGCTCAGGGCTTCAGCTCCTCATGAAGTCAAAAGGAGGAAGAGTTTGGAAGCACAGCACCTTGTAGTGGCTCTGCACAGAAAACAGAACACTGCAGGGCTCACCTGTTCAAACCCTGAACATCCCCCTTATTAGCTGATAGCAGTATGACAAGTTCCTCACACAAACAGAACTTATTTTTCAGCTGTGAAACTTGTGAAAAACGGCATTTCTGCTTTACTCCAACAGAGCCTGGCCTGCTTTAGCCCCAATTAAATGATGTCCAACTGCATTACCTTGATACAAAGCAAGAGGCATGACAAACTTGTCAAAACACATTAACTTTACAGTTTTAAACATCTGACCTGTCCATCAAGGACCAGCATCTGCTTTCAGGATTTCAGTAAACCCTTCATGGTGAGACACAGGGTTTCACCTGTCCTGATGAACCCAGGGGTTCACCAGTGGTTTTTTCCCCCCCACAAAACAGTATTCACTGAAACCTTTCAATACAGAAGGAGCTAACAGCAATCCCTGGAAGCAGATCCTCCTGCTTCAAGGTCTTCCAGTCCTAATGATTTTGCAGTTATTTTCCAAAATGTGCAAGTTTTCTCTTTCTAAATTGCTTCACGTCTCTTCAGGAGTTGCAACCTGTTGGACTGCAAATACACACATGCCCTGCTCTTTAGAAACTGGTCTCAGGCCAGTAAATACCAGCAAACCCAGAAAAATTGGATAAGCACATTCATCCCATTCATCTCTACTGGGTGACAGCTACAGCTACGTGAGAACTTAAAATCCTACATTTATTAGCTGTAGCAATGATAACCACACAAGGAACCATCTACCCACAAGTACTGAGTGATGTTACACCAGAAAGGACTGCATCAAAAGCAGCAGAGGCTACTGTTACAAGTGTAAACAACAGAATATTCCAGCAGCACTCTCTGCTTCCTTAATCCACTCACGACAGCAACGTTTCTTGGCCACCAAGAGCTGAAACTAATGGTTATCTGGGTCCTGCTCATGCTTTCTGGACCCAAATGCTTCATCCTTTGTTGAAACTACACCTGTCCTGCAGAATTCCCACCTTGTTGCCGGTCAGAACCAAAGCACATCCTTCCAAAACATGAGTCTGGCACAGAGCCAGTCCCTGGAAACAGCCACTCCCTTCCATGGGAGCTCCCTCTGAGCAGCAGGCCAGGCAAGGGCCGTGCCAAAGGACACACACCGGACACTCCAGATGACTCTATTCTGCACACTCTAGGTGTGACACTGCCAAAAGCTGTCCCCTGCTATGAGATCTCTTAAAATAAAGGGCACAGAAACTGTACAATACAATTGGTTTGGGGAGGGAAGTATTGTACAATATAATAATTTGGGACATTTTTCCTTGGCAGATGGAATATTAAAAAAATAATAACTTAAAAAAGAGAGAACCAAAGCATTACTGTGCAGCCAAAATCCAGCAGATACATGTAGATATGTAGCTGTAGTTTGACAAATTATATTCCTAGTATTTAATGAGAATTCAGATACAAGCTCAGAATACACAGCTCTGCACATGGATTACACTCCATATCCCATAGTCTCAAAATTTATGTCCATGCCATAAGGAAAACTTTAGTTTCATGATCCTGCAGATGCATCTAAACCACTCAATTCTACGAAGGATCTGAGCAGCCACGTGTCTATTTAAATAGCTTTTTGGAACTGATAATACCTTTGGAACCAGAATAAACTTCTGTGCACATCCACCATTCATGGAATGCTGCTTTAACACATTTATAAAGGGGATGCCACTGGAACACACAGCAGCCAACAGCTCTCCAGGGGAGAAGTGGGTGGCTTGGTGTAAATGAGGCTCCAGAATGATTACATGACAATTAAGTGATTTTGTTACAGAGTGTCAAAACTCTGACTTCAGCAGATGTTTCCACAGCACCGCCGCGCATGAGTCACCTGGGACTGCTCTGCTTTCCCATCCCCAGGAAAAGGCTCCATTCATGCTGAATGAGGTGAAGAGGGAGGGCAGCAGTTAGCTCTGCTCAGAGTGTCATCACCAAGCAACACCCTTTCATAAGGATACCCCAGGTTCAGATTTCTCTCATGAAGTAGCAGAGACAACATTAAGTTCCTATTTTCCCGATGTAAATTTCTGTATTGTGGATGGATTTTTAAAAGGCTACCTTGAACTCTGTATCCACATTTTTATTGTGTTATCTTCTGAGGCACAGTAAGATTAGTATTTCTGTATGACAACAACATCATAAAACTCACTTCTTAAGCAGAATTTGAGAGAAAGAGACACAAAGCTGGTCAGAGCAGGAGCAAGACTTGTGCTTCTGTAGCCATCTTGCACCAGCACACTTGGGAATTTTTGGCTAGACTACAAATAGCTAAACTTGATTTTGAGTGAGAATTTCCAGATGATACAAAAAAATAGATTAGTTTGACCTGTATGCCAGGTTTGTGGCAGTCTAGTGCTGGGATTTGCTGAGTGTAAGGGGAGCTACACTTGCCATCTGCAAGACATGGGAATCAGTGTGCTGGGGTCCCAGCTCTGGGAAGATCAAGGTGCTGGATCTGTCATTCTGCAGCACTGTTGCACTAAGACCTCCCCAGTGGGTTTCCAGTGAAACGAAGCACTGTGCTTTTGGTGCAGTGCAATAGCAAAACTTACCTTCTCCCTTATTACAGCAACATCCTGAAGCTTTGCTACAAAAATCACAATAACCACCAGTATCCAGAAAGACAGTTTTTGCTCAGGCTGCTAGGAACAAATCTGAGCTGCTTTAAAATGACAGGTACAAGCTGAGCTGCAAGAAGCAAGGAGGGGGCATTCTGCCAGCCCTACATTCTCCTCCTCCCTTCCCTTTAAACCCCACCCCACCCCACCACCAGCAAAGTCAGCCCCCTTACCTGATAATATCGTCGTTGTGCCCGAGGAAGAATTTCTGGCTGTGCTCTCTGGTGTTGTAAACCACGCCGACTCCAGCCACGAAGTAAACCACCTCTTTGCCCGCCGTGTAGTACAGGTTGTTGCGGCACTGGTGACCCCTGTACCCGTAAACCCACTCCAGACGGAGCTGGCATCTCGGAGCTGTCCGATCCGCCATGATAACCAATCCCCTCTCCCCACAAGCACACAAAAACCCTAGCGCTGCCCCTCCTCCCCTTAACTCCTTCCCCCTTCAGGGTCTTCCCCGGTAAAACGTTAAGCGGTCCCTGGCTGCTGCCGAAGCTTCAGGTGGCACTTCCCAGCGAGGATCTTAAATGGAAAGCGCATCCGCGGATCAGGTCTGCTGCTGCTGCCGCTGCCGCCGCGCTGCCACCATAATCTGCTGCTGCCGCCGCCGCCGCCGCCCAGGACGAGCAGCTGCCGCTTCCCGCTGCTGCGTGGCCAGGCAACTTCTTGGGGGAGCAGGGAGATCACAAAAACACACCTACGGCACCAGCAGACGGGGCTTTTCCTTTCCGAAGGCAAAGTAACTTCCGTGCGTCACCACCGGCACCACCTGCCAAAGGCTCCCTGCTGCATCTCCCGTACCGCACCTTTTGCCTTCCTGCAGAAAGCCTCCCGGCTGCTCTTCTGTTTAAGATAACTATCTTGGGGTCAAAACTGAAGGAGCGAGAATAAAAAAAACAAGCCCCGTGTTTTTCAATTGCAGAATGTGTGTATTTAGAACGCAAAGGGGCTGCTCTGATGGGGGGAGCACTGATTGGGTCTATGCTGTGGCAGTTCTGAGGGGTCTAGTGTCTTCTGAGCCTTTTCATCAGGGTCCAATGCTCCGAGTTTTCAAGAGGATTTGTATACAACACTCAGTATAAATATGGCTATATCACCCCACCTCTCCTTATCCCCCAGCAATCCAAAACTTCCTTCTTTGGGAGTCTATAGCAACTATGTAATTAGAACAATTTTATGTTCCTGTTTTTCAGTCCAATGTGCCATGAAGTAGTGAGGGCTTGTACTTTCATTTGCTGTCATCCCTTGGAACCATATGCCCAAGGAGCACATTTCCTTGCCCATCTTCTGCGTTTTCTAAAGCAAGATTCATATGGTCATAATCAGTGGAGCTTGGTTGCTGGATGTTGTTTGTGGTAAGACATCCAACCACTTTATACTATCACCCAGCAAGAGACCAAGCCCAACCCTGCAGAAACTCGGCCACAACCGCAGGGAAGAGAATGATAAAATCAGAGGAACAAAACCAAAGACTCATTCATGGGGCAGAGAGCCAGAAGGACGGGAAGAATGAGCACCTGCCGCAAGGCTAACCCCTTCAGCCTTCCCCACGCAACACGCCTCACGCTGCCTGCCCTAACTGCAGGTTACAGCGCGGGCAAAACTGCGCGGGGTGCCCGGGACACGGGCGATGCAACCCGCAAGCGACGCGACCCGCCCTCAGCGAGTTGCTCTCCGCGCCTGAAGCCAACCTTAGAGTGAAAACCGGCATCGCAC
>NW_008584923.1:0-23939 GCF_000691845.1 Merops nubicus
ATGATTCTATGATTCTAAACAAACCCTTTCTCAAGGCTGATTGCCTCTTTCCCCTTCCATAGCAGTTTGGCCACTGGAACCTGGAAAAGGCTTGTGCTGCATTTCTTTCTCAAGTAAAACTCCCAGAGCTACTGGGGCTGAGAGAGGTAAGCAGGATCAGCCTTTAAATGAAAAAAATATACTACCTTTTAAGATGAGTTGGACATCTGATGATATTTTTTAATACATAAAGATATGCTCTCACCAGTTCTGCACATAGATACCAGTAAAAATAAAGTGAGAATAGCCCCAACCAAAAATGTTGCGTTTATACGACTTGACAAGTGATTGAACACAATAAAGCCAATTTCCATTGCATATGCTCCCTTGACCTGTCATGAATCATTGAAACAGAAAAGGTATTGTAGCTGTGGCAGCAGCAAAGATTGAATTGCCATTTAAATTCCCCAGCAGACAAATAACTCCATGATTTAGCACTCCCCTAGCAGCAGACCACTGTAAATAACACCCAAAATGCTCAGGAACTGCCATGACATCTCTCTTAGGCCTTATACCAGAGCTCACTGGAGCCAGGAGACTTTCCTCGTTGAATCAAACAGGCTTTGGTTCAGGCCATTAAGGTAGATGCACATCACAGTAAATCTGCTGGGATCAGTGGGAGTGTTTTGCAGCACTATCAGAAAAACTGGTATCAGAGCCTTTGCATGCTCTGTGCTCTGTGAGGGAACAGGAGACCACAGCTGAACTACTGCAAGATGTGTTTTACTTTCAAAGCCATAACTCAGCCTAATTTAAATGGTGTTTTCTGATGCATGTTTTGCAATTGCTAAGACTGTATAACATTTTGGGTGAGACAGCCAGCTGGAAATCCAGCGAGAGCAGTAGGCAGAAATTAGTTTCCCTGTTGGCAATCTACCCGTTGGGCATTTTCGGCTCAGGGGCACTGGTCCCATCTCTTCCTTCCCCACTTATTTTGGAAGCTGAATAAATAGTTGCTGCCCAGAGGAGAGAGCCCACAGGCTACAGAGATGAAAATGGTCCCCACGAGGGTCCTCACGGTCAGACTCGGTCTACTCCAGACTGAAATATGAAATGTAATCTGAAAACTGTCTTTATCCCTGGAGCAACAGGACTTGGTTTCATGAAAGGAAATTGTATTTTCACTATGAAAGCTCGTTATAGATGGGGGCAAATTCACACAAATGTGTTTATTCAGAGAAATCCTTGCTCACAGTAAGGTGTATTTTCCACATTCAGCGAGGCATAGCAATGGGAAAGCAGAGCCAAGGCACTCTGGATTGTCTGGCAGACACTTATGACTCTGTTGAGGAGTTTATATTAAACAAATTCTGGTAGCATTAAGGAATATTCTGTATTTAACAAAGCTCTTTTGCCTGTTCCCTCATTATTTAAAGATTTCTAGGCATTATTGCTCATTCTCCAATTGTGAAATATCTGTATCAGGCAATTAGCTTAACTAAATACTTCTTGGGGTTTTTGTTGAATGTTCATCTCATACTTGCTTTTCAGCATGTCTGCTGGGACTGCTGAGACTTCTCACAGTGATTTCAAATTTCTCCCCATTGATTTAACTACTCCTCCAAGTGTTTACTCAACAAGACAACAACTACCTTGCCAAAAAAAAAATGGTCTAAGCAACATTTAAATTCAACACTTCCAGGGAAATAAAAAACAGTGCTTATTAAAAAGTTTTCATAGGTTTCTTCTTGCCTGTTCCCCCATCCCCTCTGTATAGGCCCTTTCTTGTCTTGGGAGTGTCAGAAATACAGAACTCTGTCCATATCCCCAGTAACATTTCTCTACAACACCTGCCTCCAAAGCTGAATTACAGGCACTTCCATGACAAACTTTGTAGGGAACTTTTGCTGTCAGACTGCTTCCCTGGAGACTGAACAAAAAAAAAAAAACAAAAATAAAAAACTTAAATTTATGTACAGTATCCAGAAAAGAAGCAACCTGCATTAGCCCGCAGATCAAGCTGAAATTTTAGAACAATGCAGTTCTCATTCTGATCAGCTCCTAGATGGTTTAAAAAAAAAAAAAAAAAAAAAAACAGAAAAGGGGTTCTATATGGTGTTTAATGAATGTTTCAGCTGGAGGGGAGCTGTGTCCATTGAGCTAAGAGCCCTGCATTCATCTTCATACAGTAAATCTGAAATAACCTTCTTCACAACAGGAAAATTGTTCCTTGTCTATCTCTGCTTACCAACATAGTTTGTTACCACTTGCATAACAAGTTTTCGTGATGAATCATGGACAGACTATACAGAGTCTCTTAAATCTCACTTTTCCTCCAAAGAACACAGTAAAATTTAATTGTTGTTGTTTTTATGAATAGGCCAACAGACAGTTTATATCCACAAAATACCCAATATAGCACAAAGACACTGAAAAACAAGATTCTACCAATTATGATAAAATTCTATGTAATCAGCAATTGTGGTTTAAAATCAACACTGCACAATTCAGAATATTTTTCTCTTGGTTATTTCTGCAAGTCAGGCCCAAATCCAAAGGCCTTCTGGAGTCAAGGGGAAACAGTTGAACAGTTGCAGCTTCAAAAGGATGTGGTTAACTGAAAGTGATCTTGCAGACCCAGTGGCCCATTAGGTGCTCTTCCCTGGCAACAAGTGTCCAAGAAGTAAGAGCCATGCCTTGTAGGTGATAACTATAATGGCTTGAACTGATTTCCATGGTTTCCAGCCACAGACCAAAGTGTGGAGGTAAGAGCACTTCCCAACAAAGCAGTAGATATCCACATGGTTCACCTCAGGCAGGGGGGGCAACCTGAACTCATAGCCCCTCGGCAAGAGACCTCAACACCATAGTTTCAAGGGACATTCTGTGTTTTAAAGAGAAGTAGACTGGCCTCTCTCCCTTTCTGTAAGCTTTGGCTATGCTACATGAGTATTTTGGTTTGGAGCAGTTGTGTTGTTCTGCAGCAAGCCCCATTACTCCCTTTACCGCAGAGTTTAGAGAGTTTACTCAGTTCATAGGGTGGTCTTAGTGCACCAGATTCCTTCTGTGGGAGACAAACCCCAAACCTCTGCTGTAGCACACCCAAAATGTTCTCTTGCAGAGATATGAGAGTCACAAACTATATCCTCTGGACATTGCTTCAACCCACATGCCTGGTGGGACCTTCCTGTGCAGGAAACCAGACAACATATAAATGGAAATAACCCTGCTGACCCTCATCTTTGTGTGGATGTAAAGACCTCAGCAGCAACCCCTTGAGACACTCCAAACCTCTTCTGCCAAGTTGTTTACTATTGTAGAAACAGCCTTGGTGAACCTCAATTAAGAGTTTTGTCCATTTGCAGAGTTAGTTACAGAGACTATTTTGAGCAAAGCTTAAGCTCTACCTCTGCCCTTAGCACTTTATTCTGGTAGAAGTTTTACTTCAATTATATTTCTATGAATCCAGTTCTGAGGTGCCTACAGGTCCATGTGCATCAGTTAGGCCAGGAGCCTGACTTTCCTGAAGCTGCAAAAGGACCTAATGGTCATCTGCTATAAAACAACGTGACTTTTCTGTCAGTCTTGCCCATCATCCATGTTACTGCATTGTGGTGCATAGCTGAACACAGTGGTGGCACAGGATGGGCAGTAACTTCCATTGCATGCATCCAGAGGACAGATACTCATGAGTAGCTGGTTACTTCCCAGGGCTCTAATGGTTTCAGTCCCAGCATCAGCATTAGAAAATCGAGCTGGTGGGAGCTGACTGTGTCTAGGACAGTCCAAAAAGAAAGGAACTGTAAAAGCAAATTTTCCTAAGGAGAAGGATTAGCCTAGGACTTGGGTAATAATATTTGAAATAGCTTTTTCTATTTAACAAATAACCCTCAAAGGGAGTGTTTTTTGGCTCTGTGCTGAACAGTTAGTTGGCTTCAAACTACAAGGGATCCCATTAAATCCCAGTCTATTTGCACTGTTTTCTGATGGTGTACAGTCTTTTTGTCTTTTCTTATGCTGGCCATATAACCTTTGAAACTTCATAACTTGTTGTGTAACTTCTTTTCCTTTTTATCCTGACCTAGCTTGCTTTTAAAACCAGCTGTGTCTTTTCACCCGAGGTGAGGCTTTGCAGCTAGCCTACATTATGTAAACATGTATTGTACCATCCCCAAACCTGCAGTTAGTCAACAAAAGATCAAACAGACCAACACACTTTCATGGTAGCCATCAAAGTCACTCAGACTTTCTCAGCAAAAGCTGCCAGCTTGCTTTTTTTTTTTCCTGTCCAATGGCAAAGATAAGGCTATTTGTCTTTCACAGTTACAAATAAACAAGGAAAAGAGAGACAATAGTTTAAAAATGATATCTTAATCAAACCTGTTCATCTCTGAGTTTGTATTTCAAGCCTTTACCTGCATTCCAGAGTGAAATCAAATGTCAAACTTCTCCCTTTATCACCTCTCCTTGACTCAAGAGAAGATCTGTATCTTTATAGAATGAAACAACTGTTTTCCTTAAAGTGTTTCAATAGGCCTTGATTTTGTAAAACAAGCCACTTCTCTGGCAGGTGCTTTGATTTCAGGGAATTAAAGTAATTGCCACAAAAGGGCTGACAAACCTTCACAGCTGCTGGAGTAAAAGGAGCAGGAGCTGCATGGATGTACACAGCGTGTCTGGGAAGGAGAAGAGGTGGACAGGGAGGGTTTTTTGGTATTGACTTCTTTAACATAATTTGTTTCCTTGCTATTCAGTTTCTTTTGGTCCTAAGTATATCAAGAGTTCATCTGCTTTTTCCTCTTCACTAAATTAACTTTACTCATTCGACCAGTTGTGGATGTCCAGAGAAGAACAAAAAGCATAGCCACAGCTGTAGCAAGCAGTAGAAGCACAGAGCTGTTGAAGAAAGAGTGCAGAAATAAGGTTTGTTTAGTCTTCACAGAAGAGGGCTGAAGTGAAGCTGTATAGACTTACCAAGTAGCTACAGAGCAGAAAGAGATAAACAGTTCTTCATACCACTGATGATAGGACAAGGAGTACTTGGTTTCAACAGCACTAGGAGAACTTTAGGTTGGCTATCAGGGGAGACTTTCTTCTGATGTGATTAATTTTGTGCTAGAAAATCTTGTCCAAGAATCTGTGAAACCTCCACCACTGGAACGTCTTAAAAACAGCTGAGGCAGGAATGATTTAAGCGTCCATGAGAACAACTGATCCTGCCTTAGAGGAATGGGCTGTAGGATAAAACACTTTGAAATCTCTTCCAACATTATCTCCCAAGACCTCCTTTTATTTTCTCAGAAACTCTTGGATTAAGACAGCACTCATGGTTCAGAATTGATTGAAAGTTTGGGGTTGTTCATCTCTTTTAGCCAAGATTTTGGTCTGCACTACTTTCTCCCTTCCCAATTAGCCTTTCGGCTCACACAGAGCCAAGCAGAATGAAAACTGAAATCCAGGAAAGGTACCAACGCTGGGAAAACCCTCAGCCATCATAATCCTCACAGGCAGCCATCCCTTACTGTTACTATCACAGTCTCACAGTTTTTTTCACTTACTACTACCTAATCCCCACTATATTTAATCTGAATCCTGCCCCCTCTCTTTCCTGTTCAAGTTGTACCTCCTCAAGGACAAGAACTGAGCACCCCAAAGTTTGTGTACAACAGCTAACCCATTTTGGATGTTCAGACTCAGAAATGACATCATGGGCAGAAATTATTACACAGATATTGGTCTGTGTACTAGCGAGGAATGATTTCCTGTGTTGCAAGAAGCCATAGGGCCACCAAGCATCTGCATTTCTGCACACAGTTCTGCTTTTTTTCCACGCAGAAATTTTGTCTGCATAGATTTTTGAATACTTCAATGTGCTTCTCCAGAATTTCCAGCCATCTGGTAGCTTGAACAGGGTTGGAGGCCCAGTTGTAGCTATTGCTCTGGAGAACAAGGCCAAAGCTTGTGGGAAGAGATGGGCTCACCTGTCCAGGTGCTGCCCTGCACCATTAGACCTGCTCCTTTTCCCTGCTGCTCACCTAGCAAACCAAGCACGAGCAGAAAGGACAGACTGTCTCTTACTCGTCTTGCATCTCCTGGCAGGTAAGGAAATGACCTCTTTATTCTTAAAACTGGGTCACTGTTTACATGCAGGTGGATGATGTGTATTCTTGGGGGACAGGTACAAAGACATACTTTTGTCCTTGTGGGTATAACTGCCTGTAACTGTGAATACAACTGACAAAAAGAAAATGACACGCACAGAGAAATAAGTTCCCACTGCTCAAGTGCAGCCAGCAAGAGGTTAGAAAAATATTTTGATGCCTATGAAATAATCTGGAACAAAAAATTAATTAAAGTAAGGGGTTTTTCTTTCTCTTCCTGTTTAACATCTTTGAATAGATTTTTAACTGGTTTTCCTTCTGAGCTCATATTTAAGTTACTTCTCTACAGAGAACTTCATGAGTGCTAAAGCTGGGCCAGTCCTGTGTTCCTAGATGTGAAGGTGCTCAGAAATCATACAACAAAACCTAGTGCTAGCCTCATGGAGAAGAAGGAGGAATTAATAATTTTGTATGTGTGTAACAGTGGCCTCTGGGTGTAAATCCAGAATTCTCCATTAAATTCTGCTGGAGATTATTTCGGATTCCTACATTTCAGTTTCCAAATCATGTCATGGGCTCCCACTCCGTACTATGAATAAATATCACATACAGCTGGCAAGGCCAGCTCTGAACCTGGAGGAACTGCAGGGGCTGTACCTTTGGAGAACATCCCAAAGGACAGTTTAGAGTTGTACTTTTCTGTGATCTCCAGGATCTTAACTATTGTTAACAGAAAAGCTACCTAATTGCTTTTCTCGTTTTCTTCTCTCCCTGTCTTTCTTATATGCATTTGGACACTATAGCTGTTACCATTCCCTTCCAAATTTATCATCTTCTCCTCTATCCACGCCTTCCTTCATGGTCCAGTTTGCTGCTCCCCTCACCTTCTTGTGTCTTTCTTCCCTGCTGCTTCTGTATCTAAAGCATCCTGCCAGTGTCTCTGTTTACATCTGCACCTTGTTCAAGTCCCTTTTAGCAGGTCATTCCTTTCAGAATGCCCACAAAGAGAAACTAATAATGGGCCAAAAGAATACCATGAAGTCATTCACCTCTGACACTGTCATGCACCCTGTCTCCTCTGTGTTCAGTCCTTTGCAATGTGGGCTGCCTTGCCCCTCTCAGTCCTGCCCAATACCAAGAAACTTCATAAATAATTAGGGGATGTGATTTGGTTTGGCGAATGAGGCACTGACCTTGCTCTGCTCTCAGCCTTGCCATTAAGCTGCTAAATGACCTTGAATAACTTTTTTAACCTCGTCTGCCCCAATCTGTCTCATCCTGTGACTTTTTTCAACAAAATGTGTAAGCTCCTGGGGTCTCGTTATGTGCTGTCAAAGCCTCTTGAACAAAAGGACCCTATTCTCCCATTGGCTGGCTCAGCTGGGACTTATCCCCTGTAACCACAGACATCTGCACTGTGAATATCTACATCTGAGCTATGCCTTGGAGGTTCCTAGACAGTCAGAGAGGAACAATAGGTAGTTTTAGGTTGAAATTCACCTAAGCAAATATAGGCTTCACCTTTGGAATGAAATGAATGTTCGAATGCTTGCATGTTGAAAATAGTCCCCCAAATACTAACTAATTGCAAATCTTTGGTGGATTTAGCTGAAATATCTATTTTACTTTGGGTCAGCTAGGTTGTATTTTTTAATAAATAAACTATTCCAGTTAAAAAAAAATAAAACTACCCAGAGCTGTTGGGAAATACTAAATATTTGAAAGGTCATTTTTCTAAGCCTTTTCAGAAGTTTCTTTGTAAAGGTATTCTTGAACTTCTGCTTCACAGGGGTTTTACCACATTTCACACTCTTGAAGAGCTATAACTGTGCACAATGCACATAGACAAACAGGTACCAGCAAATCAGCACACTGGACTCACCTCCAAGGTCCCAGGCTGATTTTAGGTAAGCAGAAAACATGAGCTCCTTAACATCTGGAGAACTATATCAGTACCTAAACCTGGATGCAACATCACAAAAGTAAGATGTGACAAAAACACCTTTCCTGCCTTAAATGAGAACTTCCATGAAAAGACAACTGCTGAAGGGCTGATGGCAAGGAATATTCTGTTGAATTGTATTCAGAGGAAGAAGTTCTGAGAACATCAGACCTTCTGCAAGGCAACAAGATGGAAAGGTCATGTTACCCACCAAATATGCAGAAATGGAAGAGCTGAATAAGTGACTAGCATGAACATTACACCTATCACTGCTACTCAGCATCACCTCATACAGCTGAAATGGCAGCAGAATATTGGAGTGTCTTTGAGAAAGACTAAATAACAGAATGAACTTTAAACAAAAAAAAAAAAAAGTCAAAAGTTTTGCCAAAATCTATTTAATGTACTCTACAAAGAAGTGTCTGTGAGCAATGGGGAGTGAAACAATAATAATAAAGTAGAGGAATAGCTTTCACAGGATAATAAATGAATTGCAAATAACATCCATGTCAGGCACACTAATTCTAAAATAGAAAACTGTTCCAAAACAGAACTAAACTAGATCGTGACTGGGACAAATAGCCTCTTCATCCTTAGAATTGACACTTTCCTGAGTAAAGGATTCATTAATTTATTGAAGAAAGAAACCTTTGGAGTCCAGGTGCCATTTTATGTGCCAATGTAAAAAACAAAATAAAAAATAAAAAAAGTGTACACCCATTCAACCACTCCTAAAGCCCAAGCATCTAGAGAGATTATTACACAGAGCATGGGGCCTGCAATGCCCAGTCAAGGAGGCCTTTTAGAGCCCATCTGAAACTAGATCAGGCACAGCTGGGAGAATGGATCTAGCCCTAGAAGGATATCTTACACAAGTTTGAAAATTCAGGTAATTCATTCAGTTATTAATCACAGTTATTGAAAATGCCTGTGTCAGCTCTATGAGGCTGAAAAAGTCATCGTGGACAATGCAAAACAGAGATGGACAGATCCTGTGAAGGAAACAGAAGAGTTAGTACCTCCCTGTGAGTCTCTTTCTCCCAGAGCTCCTAAGGAAGAGCTGGCAAAATGTGGAGGTGTAATTATTTCAGCTCGTGTGAGTTTGATACTCCAGAGAAGTATTGGAGTAGCTTGTACTTCTGAAAACTTGAAGCTGCTCAGCTAAATCCCTAGTTAGTTTGAAGCCAAGGAATCTACCTCTGTATACAGCAGCCGGTGACATAAAGAAGAAGAGATATGACAAATCAACTGGATGGAAAGCCTCACCAGTCCCCACATCCCTCCGATCCCATGCCACTGCTCTGACCTGTAGATCACTGCTGAGGAAAGAGGGGATTGTCTGCTTTTAACAGCTCTGCTGAGACCACTGCAGTACAGCCATGTAATGTGAACACCTGGTAACTGAGGACAGAAAGGAGGCTAATGATCTCACTTTGAATGGGCCACCAGCCCAAATATCATTTCCATTTACTATCAGGCTTGACTGGACTTGAGCTGGGCTTGAAAAAGAAAATTGTCTTTCTAAAAACCCCTTGAGGCTGTTCAAGGAAGAACCAGCACTGAGAGATCACAGTAAGGCAACAGAAAAACAGGGTCGACTTTCTTGAAGCAGATATCTAATGTTTAGAGTGATCATTCTTTGGTGGTGACATTGTGCAGGCCTACAGAAAAACAAAACTATGTGCAGGTGCTCAGAAACAACCCAGGAGCTACCACAGATGAACCGAAACTACAACACTCCAGTTTTCTTTGAAGAAGAGCAGTGACAAACTTAATCTTCAGAGGTCCACATTGACATGTCCTCAGAGATGATCATCAGCAGTCCTGGAATCACTTAGGGGTCCTCATATTTATATTAAAGCCTTTTGCAACTGAATAGGGCTAAAAAGAGAACATATTCCATAGAAATTAGTCTGTAAAATAACAGAGAGAGTGAAAGCTTTTCTACAGGAAACCTAAAAATTCTATATTGAGGATGTAATTCTGTACTCAGCTCCCTAGAAGAATTTAACTTGTGGTTCAAATGTAACTAGTTTGGATTGCTTGGGTTACTATATAATGTTCTGCCAGTGCTTGTGTCTGACTTCTGTAAAATCACTGCTTATTTCTTTCCTTTTGGTCAAAGAACAATTCTCATGGTGGTCAGTAAAGGGAAAGGATGAGAAACAGCAGTAAAAGGGTGACTTTATAGTGAAGATTCATTTAGACAGTTTGGTATCTATTACAAGCTGAAGTCAGACAGTGTCTGCATGCAAATGTGGAGGGGTAGTGAAAGGGAACCTCATGCACTGAGAGGGTCCTTTTTCTTCATTAGCATTTAAAAAGTCAGTGACATAAATATGGGATCTGATGACTGTAAACCACACTGTACATTTCTTGCATGTCAAGAAGCTCTCAGGACCCTGTGATAGCACCATGTGCTACTATCATGTTCACGTGCTCTCTTCATCCAGTTGGCTTTGAGGATTTATTACCATTGTGGAAAAGGTCTGTAATCTCCCATCAGCAGGATGTGGCTGTCTGCTGGTGAACACAAGGAAACCCTTTGTCATTCAATTCTTTGTCTCTTGAGCAGAACGGCTGCACTTAGGGAAAGGTAAGAATGATATCCTCAGATGCCCTAAATTCTTTGCCATGCTGTCTATGGCTGGACAGCAAGTGAAAAGGCAAGGGGATGTGACTCAGAAAATGACAGTGCATGCCCCAAGCCTGTCAGTGTTTTACAGGCATTTGGACAATGCCCTTAATAACATGCTTTAACTTATGATCAGCCTTGAATTGGTCAGGCTATTGGAGAGATGATCATTGTAGGTCCCTTCCAGTGTAAATAATTCTGTTCCATTCCATGACAAGGAATAGAGGGTATATTCCAAGAAGAGGAGCCTGTTGTCTTTGACTTCAGATGTCAGGAAAACAAGCCACACATTGCTCACGGAGCATGACAGTAGCAATTACCTATATAAAATCCTTTCTGCCATGCTCTGTGACCACTGTGTGAGCAGGGATGAGAGCAAGTGGATTGCCTTGCACCGAGCCAGGTGATTTTGAGCAGCTTCCAGATGGCACCAGCAGCGTATGTTTTATCTGTCTCATGAAGAAAGTGGATCTGTCATTCAAGTCATTCAGACAAGGTTTCTTTTCATTCTCCTGGAAGTGTTTGACTTTACCTGGTGGTTTTCTTACTGTTACCCATGAAATAAAGATTTCTATCAGTTCCAGTGGAAGAGCCAGAACTTCTTTATTGTCAGTTCTGTTGAAACAGGAGGCCAGTGATGACTGGAAGAGCTGGCAGCCTGTGCAGGCTGATGTGAAAAATAATTTGCTGAGCCTTGTCATTCAGATAAGGACAAAGGACCAGGTCCAGCCTTGACGGAAGAGTGCAGATTAAACAAGGGTCTGCAACTTGGCAAGAACCAAGGCAGCAGAAGGATGTAGGTGGGGAGATACATCTAAAGTGGGGACTGTGGAAATAGCATCTAAAATTTGAAACAGAGAAGGCAGCTTGCAAAAAAAAAGGTTACAAGATTTTGTGCAGAAAGAAAGGGTCAGAAAATCCATAGTACAAGACTAAGTGTGCAAAATCTTCCTACTACTCTCATGTAGCCCTATTATTGCACAGAAAAAAAAAAAAATACAAGGAAGATATTTTGGGTACAGCTTTAAAATTGGCAATGATTTGCCTGAAATTACACACACAGAAAAAAAAGCTGGTTTTAATTTCCTTGCTGAAGTACTTTCCTCTGCTTGATGTCAGTAAATGGCCAGAACAAGATGGCTCAGAGGAAGAGTAGGAAGCCTTGTAACATATGACTGCAGAAAGGAGTTAGCAGCAATAGCAATCTGAACGTCTTTAGACCTAACGTTAATTCCTTTTAGCCTAGCAGTGGAATCAGAACATACTGTTAGTAAGTGTTACATGCCGTACCCTAATTACAGTTTTCCATACAAGAAATATTGTTATAATGCAGCAGCCCCTGCCTTGGCCTCCTCATGCACAAAGACTTGAGACAATACACTTCCCAGGAGTCTTTCAATCTGCCAGACAAATGCTTTTTCCAGAGGAAAAACAAAAAAAGAAAAAGAAAATTTGGTGAAGGGAGGGAAGACAAGAAGAAGGAGAGGGAATGGGGAGTGAAAAAGTGTTTTGTCATTTAAAGTATGAGAAGAACCAGCACAGGGACCTCCTCCTGCATTGCCCAGCTCACAGACACCATCAGTGTTGTGTTGGACCATGACAGCAGCAGGTGAACAAGATATTACTGATACTATTGCATTTAAAGGATTTGTTCAAACTGAAATGCTAAAAACCATGTAATTTTTTTTTATTTTTTAAATCTGAAAATATTCCTTGAAGGCAGTTCCTCAGCAAGATCTGAAGGAAAATAGGATGGTTATGGTTTAATGGACTAGCTCCAGAGAGCTTTTAATAACATAGTTACAATATTATGAATACAAAATTTAAGAATAGCTACAATAGGAATTTACACAAAGTATGGTGCCTTTTATTTGCATGTGAGTTCAATGATTATGTGCAAGGTTTGGCCCTCCTCACAGTAAGTGCCACATTCTGGTTAGAGAAATACGATGCCTTTGTTTTGGCAGAAAATAAATCTCTTAAGGTAATCAAAAATTCATGTAACATATTCTAAAAATATCCCCTCCAAAACTGTCTGTGCCAGACAAAACAGGAGAAAAATATTTGCCTTTGACAGCGATATTGGTCTATAAAATGTTTCTTTTCTTCTCCCTCCTTTGCCCTCTCCATTTTCTTCCAAGTCCCCCTCATCTGGTTCTTTCAATGCAGCAAGGGCTTCTTCTGGGAGAGAACATCTTGAAACACAACTTTGCCAGCTGTCCTCTGATTTTTATTTATCCTGGGGCCCTTTACACTGTTTTGGCAATTTAGAGAGATTTTACATCCATTTTTAGCTCTTTAGACTTTCCCCCAGCGTGTATGAGGACCTCTATATGAACAAGGACTTAATATGCACATTATTGCAAAGTTGCTTTCAGTGCCCTCTCCCCTGCACAGGAATAAATGGAAGTGAACCTGGAAAAACTGTTTCACTTCCTATGAAAGTCAATCCACCTAGAAAAGAATGCTCATAAAGAGAAATGCTGCTCAAGGCAGGGATTTCTCTGAATAAAGTAAGTGTCTAGGTGCTCAGAAGATTTCCTATTCACTGGTGTACACTAGTGGCTTTATAATGCTACAGTGGTGCAAAGCACCTATGCTGGCTTAAAAATACAAGGTTTGGGATCGTTGAAACAGCAGTGCAAAGCAGTTAGGGTCTATCAGTGTATCTGGCACTTGCTATACTGGTTGTGGAAGCTAAAGTAGACCAGCTATGGCTTCCTTATGTTGGTCACTGCTCGCCTCTCACATCTTTTTAAGCTGAGGTGAGGAGAAATTGCACCACTGTTACCCCTCCAAGATAAGGATTTTGTTTAATGTTCACATTTCTTTAAAGACCCAAAAATGTAAAAAAAGCCAAATCTGCAGGTCTCTAACTGATACGATTATGAACAAGGGGTTGGCTGGAATGAGATTGTTTCTTGTCTAACAGAAAACAGCCAGTCACTGGGGAGATGGCATTTCCAAATAACAAATATCCCACCTGTCTCTTTGACCTGGCACCCTGTGACACCAGAAGAGTGATGGATTAAAGCTTTTATACATTTGACTGCTGTTTCTGAGTCTCATTTTTCCACCAAGGGCTCTATTCCCCATTAGCAAATGTTTTTATTTCAGACAGACTACAATGCTTTGTGTTTGTTTGGCAAGGTATGGTTAGGTCTGGTCAAAGCAAGGTGAAGACAACCAGTCCCTTATGTGAGTTTTTAACAGCTCTGAAATGCTGCTGATGGGCAGCTGTCCCTTCTGCTCCCACTCTGTACTTCAGGTAGACCACTTCTGAGGTAAATCAATATAACCTATGAATCATAAACCAGCATGTGTCTTTTCAGGAACAAAATCAAGTAGGAAAGAGTTTAAATGTTGAATCTACTTGCACAGACTTTTAGTTTCTCCATTTGTAAGGAAGAACACAGAGGCTTATTCTGGACTCAGTCAATCACTTCAAAATGTAGTCAATAAACCCAGTGTATAATAGCTGCTGGTAACTGCAACCATGTGTCAAACAAACCATCATATTTTCAAGGAAAGAGGATGTAAGAAAGTCTGGTTATTGGACCATTCTTTTTCCTGGAATATTATACATCTAAAATAGCAGCTTAACAAAACACCACAAAGATCAAGGGACATTTGCTGTTAAAGACCAAAGGAAGCACAGGGTTCCTAAACTGGGGGCCTTCGAGGCCTGAAGGAGAACTGAAAATGGTCTCCGCTTCTTTCTCTCCTTTCCAGTATATTTTATTTGTAGTTATTTGCAGAACTAAAGCCTTCTTTTTCCTAGTTCTCAGTTCATACTTTCACATGGAATAGGCTTAACATCTCCTCAAGACCTGTGACATAAACTGGCATTTGGAAGGCTGAAAAGACACATCCATATTTTTGTAGGTACACGTAAGTATGTGGAGGGAAGCCAGCTGCTCTGCTAGAAGTTTAATTTTCAGCCTTAAGGACTGCTTTGACTATTCAGGTCTTCAGATTTTGTAACAGGGTTTACCCTTTCTTTGAGAAATGCTACCATGTTCCTGGTCCTTCCTTCCCTGAACCCTTAGAGGTGACAGGCCAGCTGCCTAATTGCTAGTACTTTTGTAGTTTTTGGAGCCAAATGGTAAAGGAATCATGTGTCACCTATAATTTCTTGTAACCCTTCAGACAGGGCTCTGTGGGGTTTATCCAGTGCCTAACTTGCAAGAAAATTCAGTGAAAAGATGAGTGGGTGATCTGCACCCTACAACGTGTCACCACCTCAATGCAAGACCAAGCCTGGGATCCAAAATCAGGGCTATGCAGAGCCCCGCACGGTGCTAGTTAGTTTGGGTCACATCATCCAGAGCTCTATCTCTGCTAGAGTCAGGCTTTGCCCTTTGATGAACAAAGCAAAAACTTCCATGTCCTCCTTGAGATCTGGAGGCATTCTGTGCTGTTCACAACATCAGCATAATTCTGCTGTGAGCATTTAGTGGGCTGTAGATGTAGTGACAGAGTAAGCCACCAGGCAGCTTTGAAATGTAGCAAGACCCACAAGATCACACCTCGACCTGGGATCACTGAACCATCTGAATCTTCCTGAGTTCCTGCCTTTTTACCATAAATTCTTTTTATGAAGAAAAGTGGAAGCCATCATGGCTACTTATGAAAATCAGTCATGGAAAAAGATCTGGGAATTCATGAGTAGTAAGAGTGATTATATATTGTCACATTAGAATGTGTTCCACTCTCGGGGAAAACACTCTGCATGCCATCATTTAGTGCAACACACATCCAGTAAGTCAGTGAAATTGCTTTGGGAGAGTGAAAGGAAATAATACCCCTCCTGAGACCAACATGAGGTCTTTCCTGAAGACACCATAGTTTTTCCTCAGACTTAGTGTCCAAATCAAAGAGTTTACAATCTCTGTTGCAAAAGCAGGAAGGAATCAGATGCAAGAATCACAGACTAAATAGAAATAAGAGGTTTTTCACAACTTGGTTGAGTTCATTCCTCCACCCCTTCTCCAGCCAGATCCTCCTGAAAAGAGCTGGAGTAATAATCTCATGAGACTATTTATTACTGACAGTTCATTACACTAATTTGAATGGGATTCTTGCTTTTGGTTTAAAACTGGAGATGTTTTTTTCATTCATGATTGATTTCATAGTTGTTATAAAAATACAGCACTGTGGGAATGTGTCATGTCAGTAACGAACTACCTTTCCCCAACACTATTGCTCCAGTTCATATTATAGTTAGAATCATGCTCTAATTTTATTTTAAAAGACAGCAAAGTTTCACAGAGTACTTAGAAGCTCCCTCATGCTGAGTTGCTCTTGACTTAACAGAAGGGTCAAACAGCATGATGGGACAGATTTACATCTGATAGACTGATCTTCATGTCTCCAGGATCAGTGTTAATAAATCAGTGGGATAGAATCTCATTAGATATTTTGTTAGTTTCTAGTTTTATAAATGGGGTGATATTTTTTCTGTAAATTTGCATAAACACAGCTGCATTCAAAACTCTTCTTTCAGAGATTTGCCAGTTTATAAGTGGTTTGTAATCTGTAATTGTCAAGTAATCCTAATCCTTTTTTTCTCCTGGAGATACCAGCTTTTTGTAGTAGAATTTTGCGTGTGTAAGACCTTGCACATGTAAGCACAGAAGCACATACTGTTGCATGATTTGCCTTTGAATAGAAATTTCCCATAAATACAAATTAAACTATTCCACAGAATGGACTACAGCACAAACACAATTACATCAATGTGTTTCTTACATATTTTGGCAAATTACTAGGACCTGGTTATTGAATTTATGATGTTCTGCTCCCATAATAAATAACCTGTGAACCTATTAAAACTGTTTTTCTTATGTCATTAACTACAACAGACCCAGCACATGTGCAAGTGTAATCTCCTTCCTAAAGCCAGATAGTGCATGTCCAGCTTCAGAGTTTATGTGGCCTGTTTATAATATTATTGAAACCAAGACAATTAAAATGCTTGTTATATATTTGACACCTATAAAAGATTGGGTTAATTTTTCCAAATGCCAAATAAGTTTAATTTTTCCACTCAGTGTATTCATCTGAGTTTTCATTCAGTACCTCCCACCATCAGATCCAAGCCTTGATTTGCTAATTCCAGTAAAAGCAACTCCTCCATTTTTAACCTCCTCAAAATTACAGGTAGACAAAAGATTTTGTGCTAACAGAACATCTTCCAGCTTCAGCCTCAACTCACAACTGTCACTTCTGTTCTCCTCTATGCTTACATCTATCCATTTTACAGCCACTAGCGGGTAGCTTTATTTTCTTATCATCCTGTAACAATTTATCTCCTGACAATTTTACATCCTTTCCCTCTCTCATAGGAAAAAAAAAAGTAAAATCACCTTGACAGTGAAAAAAAACAGGACAGAAAGGTTAAATGACTTGCTCATGGTTGCAGTGGAGCTCTGTGGATAAGGGACCTTGCAGAGGTGCCTGTGTAGATCTAAAAGCCACCCTTCCTTCGGGCAGTAAATATTAATGCTTTTGCAAATACCCACGAATCCAACCTGAGAAGAGTTGAGCTCTTCCTGTCAGCAGCACCACCCCTCACTGCAAAAGAAGCAAACTGACATTTGAGTAAAAGGTGATCATCACCAACACTGTGTTCCTGCACAGCAGCAAAGATTGGGCTGGAACTCCCAGGTATTCACCTCTCGCTCACATTCATTAGTGAATTTTCATTTGTGAGAACATCTTCATGCTGTTCTGTTTCTGCTAAAGCTCAGAGAAGAAGCACCAGTGAGACTACAGCCATCCAGCATACAGTTTACTAAATAATTCTTCACTGCATCCCAACAACTGTTTTCGTCTTAGGGAAACAAATATTCTTACAAATACAACAGATGACATATGAAATGAAAAAAAGTGTTTGTTGGGTAAATGAAAGATCGGCTTTATTCTCAAAACCATCCAGCTTTACAAGTCTACTGTGGAGTGCTGTACTATGCCAGATACATTTGGAAACTATCCCAGCTATCACTTTGAAACTCTGCCTATTTAAAAGTTTTGGCAACTTTAATCAGACACAAAAGCTTCAGCAAAATTGCTGTTTTAATGAGGCCAGCTCTGCCAGGAAGCGACAAAGCAACCAATGCCATCTGTTTGCATCTACCCACATTTAATCTATTAATGTGAGCCAAACTTACAGTCATCAGTATTGCTTTACTGGTATCATTATCTAGCCTAAAAATAAGCTATAGGCCTTACTCACTGCTGAAGTAACTGAAATCAGCACTTGTACACCAGATAGAAGTTTGACCCATTTTGACCCAGAAAAGACGACAGGAGAAGTTCAACTTCATACACCGTGAAAATAAGTGAACTTTGGCTAAGCAGACAAATGCTTTTTTTTCACATACACTTTACAAACTGAAAATTAACTACACTTGTGGGTCACAGTGTATTCTGAGTCTCCATGAAGTTAAAATATGGGGAATAAAAACAAGTTAAAAAGAGGTTACTATATTCCTACACTACTATCAAGTTTCTATTCAATGATCCAACATGCAGTAGCTAAATAAATCCAACTGGCTTCTTTTCTGTGCAAGCCCTAGGTCCCTGAAGATTTTTTTTCCCCATCTATTTTCCACAGTTACAAAACCTTTGGACAATTGCAATGACAAAACAGGAATATGGGCATTAGTGTCTTCCTTATACTTCAGTGCAAAACTTAAAACCATTAATTGATTTCACACTCCAAAGAACAACTTTGCTGAGAAATGTCAGCTTACATTTCATGATGTCTCTGATGACACATTAAGAACAGGGTAACCAGGGTTGAGTGTGAAGTGCAGAAGCCTGGAGCAGTTCTTAGACTCTAATTCTGAGTATGAGCTCTAATTATGTCTCAGCTCTCATACAGGGAGTACCACAGGTATCAGTCTTCACTCCTCACACCTCCTTAGTCCACCCTCCCCCAGCTGACCTTCATTTTCTAGCCTCTGTAACCTTGGCATATGGAAGGGAAGGAAACCAAAGCAAGATCCACCAAGATCCCAGCTCTGGTCAGCACCAGGACTGTGGAGGTGCCTTAAAGAACACTTGTGGTGCAGTTTAAGATAGTTTAAAATACTTCAGAACTTCTCCCCAGTCGGAGGTAACAGTAACATATTACCATCAAAAGGGAATTGAATTCGGAACTAACTTTGTATATATTTGTACATAGCCTAATTTATTATCATTATTACTATTATTACTAGTGGTAGTATTAAAACTGTTTTCTATTCTATTCTAATCAACAAGTCTCTCTCTCTCTTATACCCTTCCCCTTTCAGGGAAAGGGGGGAGGACAGGGAACATCTATTACAGTTCTGAAGACTGCCCTAACCCCAAACCATGACAACTTCTTGAAGGCAATGCAAGGCAAAGGTGAAGTTTTTTGGCTAGGAATGATGTGAGCATTATCTTCCTTGGTTAGCAACAGCCATCTCTCCTACTGGAATAAAAAACCTAAATTGAGGAACTATTTACTCAATTTTCAATGGTATGAGACAGTACACCCACAAAAGGAGATGGAAGGACATTGTCTATGTGTTGTGGACCAAGTGCTAACACAATATAGGGATAATCAAAGTAAAGGAAGAGAAACTGTAACCTTTTTAACACCTTTAGGATCTGGAATAGGATATCTTTAGTAGCTGAAGGAGGAAACTTTCCTGGTTTCCTACTTGCTTCTCACACCTAAGAATGAATGTGTTTGGAATCCTTCTCCAGCACTGTTAGTCATAGGTTACTACAAGAAAGATGTCAGTTTCACTGGCTGACTTACAGGGATTCTCCTGCAGTAGGGATAATCCTTTGTGGTTCCTTCAGCCTTTCATGACGTTATTTCTTACTTGTCCAAAAAAGCTAGTTATGATCACCTATATCCTCCGAGTTAAAGTTTTTTTGTTGCTTTGTTTGGTCTTTAGTGGCACATACAAATCTAACACATCACAGGGCACAGATTAAACCAAAATGTGTAAAGAAGGATGGCATTTTTATACGCCCAAAGTGCTGTAGTACATTTGCAGGCTAATCTGTCAATGACTAAGAATTATTATATTCATAAGTCTATACCACACAAAGCAAATCCTCTGATCTAAATGAAATTACTCTGGTTTCATTGCAGTGCTACTTAGACTGCATTATAGCCCATTATCCATGGCCTTGTCCTGGCTATAAGTGATGGCAGATTCTGGTGCCTTACACTGCTATCTTGCCCAAATACTTGCAAGGTTAGAACAACAGGCACAAACAAGTCTGGTTTTGTAAAGAGCAAGCTGATTTGATATAGCTTGATTCACATATCTACCTCAACCTCTTCTCTGGCAAGTACTATATTCTGCTTTTTGATCCAACTTTTTGAATACATGAATCTTCTCTTTTTTCAACACTGCACCTTTTATCTTGCGTGCCAGATTCTTAATCAGCAAGATTTCACTAAGCTGTGACATGAGCAAACTTTTCCAGCATTTTCTGCCTCCTTAATGCCAAACTTCACAGTGCTTTATGTTTTAAATTACGAAGTTTATTTCATATGTTATTGAAGATGTTAGTATATCATGTTCTGACATTGCAGACTATTATGGGATTTAATGTTGCTTTCTCTTAAACACAATAAATCACAGATCTCAAGACCAGATTATCTTAAGCATCACTGTGCTGGATGACTCCAAAAGTATAAGCACTGCAGCACTCCTGGAGAGGACAATGGTCACTATGTCTGCTCTGGCTTCAACTTGTGACCCTTATACTAGCTGTTGTAGAAAAAAGGGTGCAAATGAGCAGATTTAGGGTAACCTCCAAAGAAAATTTCTTCCTAACCTACCAGACATTAGATTAGATTCTGAAAAGGTTGCCTAGCAAGTAATAATGGAGAATGAGAAATGTATTTTTAAACCCTTTTAGTTTCATGTTATTTTCTCAGTGCAAGAAGAGGTTTATGCTGGCCTTGGGCAGCACAGTAGTGGGGTGGCAGCAGCAGGGGCAAAACAACATCACCTAGTAGTTGCATTTAGAAAAGAAAGTAATGATTACTAATAACAAACACTTCTGCACTTTGGATGTGATGCTGTTGTACAGAAACACACAAAAAATTCCTCTTAATACATTGACACAACTTCTGCTGCCTAACATCCACCACTACAGACCTTAGCCTCCAAATACAAAAAGGGAGCTAAACCACGATTCGCTTGATTTTAAAATAGCAATTTAACAACTGGTGTAATAGCCTTTGATATTTATTTTCCCAAGCTAACTGCAGACCACGGGCCGTACTTAGCAAGCGCTGGAGCGTGAGCCGCCTTCCCAGCGCGGGCTCCTCGGCACGGAGCTGGAACAGCCCAGCAATGACTCAGTCACAGGCTGCAGACCACGCTCCAGCTGTCCGACAGCAAACCAAACCCCAGCAGCTCCACCAGTTCACAGTAGCAACACTAATTTTTACCAGCTGAGGACCTGAGCCTTTATTTCTTGTTTGGATTTTAGAACAGACCTCATTTTTCTGCAGCGTGAGTCTCCTCTAAACAAAGGGCTGATATAGTGGGGTTTTTCCCTTTTGCTCAGCCACTCCAAGAGCCCAAAAGCCAAGAGGACCCTTTCCCAATGAGCCATAGGGTGTTTACATGGTTTGCCCAGCCCCAAAGAGCTCCATCTCCCTCACAGTGCTGTGGTGACAAAGTGACATCTAATCCCTGGAACAACGCTGCCGTGGATTTGGGAAACGGAGTACCTACCACATGGGTGCTACTGAAATGAAACTGGCCCCATGTGCCAACCCTGCAAAAAAGAACACTTTGTTTCTGCCTGGCCTTGGCAAGCTCTTCACCCCAGCTAATTTAACATTAAAGCTACACTAGCTGTCTCAGATCCATATTGTTAAAGCCAGCTGGATATGCCAAAACCTACAAAGAGAGGGAGCTTTTTGCCTAAACAAATAATACTGACTGTCACTTTGTATCAGGACTTAATTCTGTTAATGAGCTGCAGGCGGGGCCGTTTCCCTGATTGAATGCATTTTTCAGAGACCATTTCCATCCACTGGATTGCTTGCTGAGAGCCATAAGGTATGTGCTGTAATCCGGATCTCACTCTTACTCAGCAGTTCATTATTTAGAGTGCCTTTGGCTTTTACATCGCCTCGACCCTGTTGTCTTCACCACAGCCACAGGGAAATGCTGTTCCCAGTTATTGGGGGGCTTGCAAGCTGTACTCAGATTTGCACCAGGCTGTAAATTCATGTTTTGTATTGTCTGAAGGGGTTTGTGAATGTTTCAGCTGGTTTCACACGAGTTCTGTTCTGCCGTATTGAACGCTGGGAATTTCACAGAATCGTAGAATGGTTTGAGTTGGAAGTGACCTTAAAGATAATCTAGTTCCAACCCCCCTGCCACGGTTAGGGACATCTCCCACTAGACCAGGTTGCTCAGAGCCCCATCCAACCTGGTCTTGAACACCTCCAGTGATGGAGCATGCACAGCTTCCCTGGGCAACCTGTGCCAGTGTCTTGCCACTCTGACAGTGAAGAGCTTCTTCCTTACACCTAAACTAAATCTACCCTCTTCCACTTTTGAGCCTCATCACTCCAAGCCCCTGTAAAAAGTCCTTCCCCAGCTTTCTTGAAGGCACAATAAAGTCTCCCCAAAGCCTTCTCTTCTCCATGCTGAACAACCTCAACTCTCTCAGCCTGTTGTCAGGGGAGAGGTGTTCCAGCTCCCTGATTATCTTTGTGGCCCTCCTTTGTACCCACTCCAATAGGTCGATGTCCTTGTGCTGGGGGTTCCAAAGCTGAATGCGGTACTGCAGGTGGGGTCTCACCAGAGCAGAGTAGAAGGGGCAACTCACCTCCCTCAGCCTGGTGGCCATGCATCTTTTGATGCAGCCCAGGATACAGTTGGCTTTCTAGGCTGTGAGTGCACATTATGGGCTCACATTAGGCTTTCTGTCAACCAGCACCCCCAGGTCTTTCTCCTCAGACCTGCTCTCAATCCATACACAGCCCAGCCTGTAGTTGTGTTTGGGATTGCCCCAAAAATTCTGCTGGCCACTTGCCTGATACAGAATGATAACCAGCAGCCAAACTCCTCCCTCTCCACTTGCCACGAAGAGTCAGGAAGCCTTTCCAGTAGCAAGGACCCTCACACAACACAACCACCATACAGACAAACCTCCCAACCTCACTACAACCAGAGTCAGCTCTTGTAGAGGTGGCCACTTGTCCCACCTCCAAGTTAATGTGGAAGGTGGGGGCACCTGGTGGTGATCTCCTAATCAGTTCCCACCCAAGACTGGCCAGAACCTGAATGAAAACAAATCAGGAGGGTCTTTCTTGGTTGGTTGTGAGGATCATCCATATGCCAACCCTCATTCAGGGCTGGGGGTTTAACCCCAGCACTTCACTGACCCAGGTGCAGGATCTTGCATTTGGCTGTATTGAAATTCATGAGGACAGCATGGGCCCACCTCTCAAGGCTGTCAAGGTCCCTCTGGGTGACATCCCACCCGTCCCATGTGCCAATTGCACCACACAGCTTGGTACTGTCCACAGACTTGCTGAGGGTCCAGCTGATCCCACATTCCATCTCACCAACAAAGATGTCAAACAGCACTGGTCCCAGTAACTATCCCTAGGGAACACCACTCGTCACTGGTCTGCACTTGGACATCTAGCTGATGACCACAATTCTTTGACTGCAACTGTCCAGCCAATTCCTTATCCACCAAGTGGTCCATCCATCAAATCTGTGCCTTTCCAATTTAGAGATTAGGACATCATGCTTTAGTTTCACAGGCTTAAACTAACAATGAAATTAACGATGAAAATGAGGTAAATTTCATGGCAATTCCACTTCAGATCCTAATATTTCACTTTTTGTTTCATAGAAACAGACCCATGTATTGAATAAGTTTAACATCCGATTAGATATGAAAATTAGTCCAGAAATGCTATTTATGTTAATAAAAATATATTTTTATCTTTCCTATACGTTGCTTTAATTTCATCCCACCATAGCTTCATGGATGTGGAAGCACCAAGAGTAAGTTTTTCTTTGCTTCTGAAAACAAGTGGTTGAATTCATTTCCCTGTTTACATTACATGGACATCCTTGCAAGGAAAATCCAGCACTACCAAATGAAGAGATGCCACCTGAGCCCCTTGGGAACTGGGCAAGTAGATGTTCTTGTACCGATCCTGCTTAGATGTAGCAGGCTGGGTGAGAAGTTCTTTGGCCAAGCTATGCTGTGTGACATACTAGAATCATAGAATCATAGAATC
>NW_008584924.1:0-2022 GCF_000691845.1 Merops nubicus
CCCAAACCAGTACACTAAGCAAACCCCTCTGCTCCTGCCCCTCCTCCTGTCATCTGTCATCTCCTGGTTTTTATTGTTCACTTTCTCCTGCCCTTCTCTTACTCTTTCCTAGCTTTTGGCTGCTGGAAGAGGTAATTGGCACATCTTGCCTTCAATTCCAAGAGAAAAAAAGCATCTTCTTCTGATGGGGATGTCAGTGCAGCAGATGGGAAGCCTGCAAGGAACTCCAGCGAGCTCACATGGACACCTCTCTAGGGAGGGAGAAGCATGGCACATCCTCTAGCTTCTTGTCAGGCTTCAGGATATCTGTTGACTCTACTGCTTGCCTTGAAACCCTTTTCTGTTCTGAAATTTTCAGCTGAACACTTCTGCAGTTTGAAATTCTTGAGGGAAAGTGGATTCCTTGGCTTCCGAGCAAGCTAGGCAATTCAGTCTGCATCCAGTTTGGGGACAACGTTTAATAAATCGGCTCATAAGCTGTTTGGTTTTGTACCTTTCATTCTATCTGCACACTTGCTCAAAACTGTCCAACTAGAAAACCATCACCTCTAACCAATCAGAATGGGAATCCTTACTTTTTCTCAGTTACCTTTGACTGCACTGATGGCCCAAAATGTACTTATGGTTACTAAGGTGGTAACCTGACTTTTGATCCCTCTTCTCACCCAGTAAATTTTGGATTGGGCTTTTCAGTTTGTGGTTCTCAGAAAAGGTGTCCACCTCCTTCATATTACCCAAGGAATACCTCTCAGAGGGGACAGTGCTTGTTCTTACTGTGTTTCCATGGCTCCCAGAGGAGATCGAAGGCCATCTTACTGCTGTAATGGCAAAAAAGCAGGCTTACATCTTGGGAGCTAGATGCTCCAGAAAGCACAAGGCTGTAGAAATATCCATGCACAATAAAAGATATTTCCTATCTGTGACAGCCTTTGAGATCTTCTTTGGCTTTTGGATGCATATTATCTCAATTTCTCTGAAATGCTAACAAGCTCTGCCATTCTCACCATAGCTGAGAGTGAGTCTCCCACTAAATATTCTTTATTCATTTACTCTAGATGAAGCTGGCAAACCAGGCAGAAGACTGCGGTCTTTTGCCTCCCTCTGCCTCTTTTATTCTTCATTATCTTGCAGGACTGTATTGCAAGAACAATACACCGTGACCTGAGTTAAAGAACCATCAGTATAAGGAGCCTTATCCTGTCCCTTCTCATTTTAGCACTTCCCATTGCACTGATGATTGTATTCTGAGGGTGTCCTTGGCCAAGGATATTCCAGGCTACTATATGGAACAAAGTTTGAACCTTCTTTATCTACAAGCCTGGAGTATTTGAGGGGAAAGTCTTTCATCTTGAAAGCTAGAGAGATTAAATAAACGTCTTTAAGCTATTTAATCAGCAGAGAGGGGATGTGGTGGATTACTGGGTTACACAGAACTGCGTCTTACTTGGAGAGGGCAGCTTTAGGACAGGAGTGAGTAATATTAGTGCACTCATGAATTGAAGTTGAAACCAGATACAACTAAGATGATCTCCAGGGTATTCTTCCTGATCCTTTTTATTACTTTGTTGTCAAAATTGTTTTCTAATATTATTTATTGTTTCAAATATCACATTCCCATCTCTTGAAGCAAAAAGGCTGCCCAGCCTTTCATCTTCTTCTGGTTGTATTTCTTTGCCTCATTACACATTTGTTTTTATGAAGTATTTGATCATATTTTCCAAAAATTATTTAAGCTTTGGGTATCCTTCTAAAAGATATTTTTTAGTTCAGCCAAGAAGTTATGGGCCTAAGGCCCATCTCTACAATGACAGAAATCAGACAAGTTAACTATTATGATGGATGTTGAGTGGACCATAATACTGTATAAATACACTGCTGACCTTCTTATAGGGTAGTCACTGTATGAGTACATTGACTTAATAGTCTGAAAAGAGGCTGTAAGGAAACAATGACTCAAGATAAGCCATTCCACAGGAATAGGATAATAGGAGACCAACTGGCTCTGAGAACACTGGCATGATT
>NW_008584924.1:2053-39065 GCF_000691845.1 Merops nubicus
TTTTGTCTAGAAAGGCAACAGCCCAGGAACTGACAGAAACAAAAGGAGTCCCTCTTTCCAGAGAGGAGCTGGTTATTGGAGAAGATAATCATACTGATCTCAATACCCACAGGGCCCCATATGTAAAAAGAAGGACTGGTACAAGCAGATGGTGAGGTGAACATAAAGACAGCATGAACTATGTTTAAAATAAATGCATAAGCACTTTTCACTGGTTTTAAAACAATTTGCAAAGTTTCTTGTTATTCTGTCATAGCTAAGAGAGCTATTCTGTCAAAGGCAGGTCTCTAATTTGCTGTGACCTATAAGCAGGTTCTGTGGTTTTATATAATTTTTATCCCCTCCTTTCTTGTCCGTAATGAAGCTGCTGGGGTTATTTGTGGTGCACCAGCAAATGGAAGTAGTGTCTAGAAGAGCAGTGCTGTTATGTGACACCCATGGGGTGATTTGTGGCTACATCAGTGGCATATCTACTTCCTCTCCTGTCACTGAAGAAGGTGTTTCCAAGGAAATTTCTCTCCTTTCCTTCATGATTGCTTAGATATACAAACAAAAGTGTCTACATTCAGCACCTGTAAACTCGTGTTTCTCAAGTATTAGGGTACTTAACCCCCAAAGAGCATATGTTTCTGAACTGTGATTGTCCTTGTGTATGTTCAGTGGCATAACAAGTTTGAGTTTTTAAAAAGCTCTGTTGGTACCATTCATTTTTGGCTGTGGAATCTCTTTTTGTATGACAGTTCCTCTGTCAGGTTGCTTTAGTTACCACCAAAAGTTATCCAGCTTATACAAGTGTTTAATTACACTTTTACTGTTAGTTATACACGGTATAATGACATTTTGGGCATATGTGTTCCTTGCATTAAAGCTTGGTGTGTGATAACCTCCCCTTACTACTGGTGTGTGCACATGAGTGTTGTTTATCTTGTTACAAGCTGTGGACGAGGCATTATCATGCTCATGAGGATGTCTAAAGGGGTCCTGAAGGTAAAACTACAGCTTCCCTCTGCTTGTTTGACAAGCTTGGACCTGGATCAAAATCTGGAGTTGCTTCTTTTGCCCAGTTTCTAGGAGAAAGGCCAGCCACTGGTCCCTTATCTACACCATGCATGTACCCTAGACTGATTTCAGTTTTCACATCTCCAACCTCTCCTGCAATGCAATGCACCCATTCCTGTAGTAGAAATACAGAAAAGTGAAAAGATTCAGTCTGCACCTCAGAGCCCAGCTGGAGAAAAAAATACCAAGCACCTCTGCGGCAGCCATCCCTGTGAAAAAAAGTTGGGGCTTCACAAAACATTGTTTTATGAGTTACTGTTCAGAGCAGAAAAAAAGTGCAAGCCTACAACTATCCTCTGGTTTTATGCTATGGATATAACAAACCTTGAGTGCCTGGAGACTGGGGACTAGTAGATGACTAGGAGCTTTTCAGGAATCTTGTTTAATTACAGTTGTGTTGTGATAGTCTCTGACTGGGGATTGTTAATCTTCAGCAACCTCTATCCCATCCTTCTAATGCTTTTATTAAAATCCTCACTTGAAGAACAAAAAGTACCAAGTAAAACGATACTGAAATTCACAGTGAGTATATACCCTTCCAAATGTACAGCTATATTGCAATTTTTTTATGCTATTTAGACAGCAACAGAAAAAAAAAAAAAAAAAAAAGTAGAAGTTGATTTAGCTTTTCAACATTCATACAACTGCCCTGAAAGAAGGCCTTGCAATTTCCTCAAAGAACAGACACATGATCTCAGCACGTTCTCCTCAGCAAGTAAACACGTCTTCTTTGTTATTCTACTGTGATTTTGCTTCTCTGAAACTGAATTGCCTACATTGGACTTGCTCATTTAGCTAGGATTGTCCATCATGTCAATATCTAGTGTTAATTTAACTCTTTGTCAGTTGAACTCTTTGGATGGCAGAGACTGCTAACAAATATACAAGCTGCTTTTTTGCTATGTTAGTAGCTCACAAACATCTATTTGTGTTGCTAATACTGACACTGATTGCAGGCAGAAGCTCTGGAAGAAAGTGCTCTTGGAATAGATCATTGAAGACAGGGTAGCTGAGGTATGGCAAACCACAGATGATCCAGGTTAATGCTGCCTGTCATCTGTGAGGAAATTAATATATCATGTAAACTTAGTTGCTGTTTTGAGGTTGGAGTGTAACTTCAGCAACAGGAGAGTAAATCCTCAGTCCATGACTACTGGCAAAACAGACTTCTATGAAACCTATGATGCAAATGTGGACATGGGCCTGTTTTCTTGTGCCAGGCTCTACATGACTAAGGTTCATGATTTCCCCTTGCATTTTATACTTCACTCACTTTAAATTATGGTTTGTTTTTTTTTTGGCAGTAAGTAGATGGTGACGTTCTTTTCCAATGTATATGATATTTGTGTCAAGTCCATATGCTAGATACTCCTCTGTAGTTACACTTTTATCAGGCAGCTCTAGCATTATGAGTAGAGAATGGACATTAGTTTAGAGTAGGTATGTAAGTACCTGTGTGTAGACACAAATGTATAAATGCTCACACATCAGTGTTACCAACTCATCCTGTTGTTAATGCAGTATCATTCCAGTGGGATCAATATTATAGGATTTTTACTGCCAGAATTTTTCTCTATTTCTACTATGGGCAAATGTGGCCATACAGTCATTCGTCAACCTTATGTTTTTATACTGTGCCTGTAAATAAGATGAAGGAGGTCTGCTCTATTTTTAAGATATGCAGAGGAAAACCATCAAGGCATATCAACCCTTGTATCTGCTTATCTCATACCATGTGCTGACCTCTAACTCCTCTACAAGGCTCCCACTTGGAGCCATATTCTGGGCTTTTCATAGTTTTGATTTATTCTAAAGCTTTCTTGCATGCAAAGGGGCCTTGCTATAGTTTATTCTCATGACAAGGTAGAAATGAGGGGCTCACATCATCAAACTTGTTTGTCAAATAACTTTCCACAATATGGCAATTTCTCTTTTACCAAGTGCCTGGGTCTTGCAGAGACCTAGGAAAAAATTATACACACACACCAAGTCTGGCTGTGGCGCTCAAGGATTCCCAGGTACACACGTGCAGTATGGAGAAACAGGCCCTGTAGTCGCCCCATTCGAGCTATGTCAGGCTGTGCCAGGTGAGTAGCCAAGAACTCCTCAGAGGGAAAGCTTTTTCCATGCTCAGCACTTTAAAAGTCTGCACAGACCAAAGGTTTTCTGAGCAGTTCTTGAATTCCCATAGCAAGATTCCCTACTGCAATGTATCTTTCCTCTTAGCTTCACCTGCCGGTTTCTTGATGCCAAACATCAGGTATGTAGTTTTCATGACTGCCTTGCAAACTTCTGAACTAGAAGCTTCAGCCAGCCTAATTTTACATGCTGGTAATTTTTACTGCTAGTAAATTTACCTGCTGGTAACCTGGTGTCAGTCCCTCTGCCCTGACTTTTAAAACATATGAAGAGAATGAGGAGACTGATACAGTAGAAACTCGTCATAAGACTTACTGAAGTAGGACACCTTGTCATCCATATTCTTATATCACAAATAATATTTTTCTGTGGATGGTTTCTAGATACTCTTGCAGAAATGTACCTAATGTGTCCATGAACAATCTGAGTTTATCAACATCCTTTGGGCTTTTCTCTTACATGTATCTGCTTCAGTTGACTGCCAGCTTCATTCACTGATACAAGACACCTCAGTCCAGTTGACTTAACTATGCTCTCCAGATTTCTCAATTTCATTTTCTAGGAATGGCTCGACTTTTTATGTCTCTTTTTAAATGCTACAGATCTTTTTATTGCAGATGTATTTTGACATTTCAGACTTACAACGATAATCTTATGAAAGAGAAATTAAAATAAGGGGGAAAATTGAATTGCAGCAAGCAAATATATTTTCCTAACACACCATGATAGACACTCCTTACATATTGCCCCCGGTAAGGTATTTTTTCCTTAGTCTGGCGAATAGCTTCTGTTTCTGAAAAATCATCTCTCTGAGCACTTCTGTCAGGCTTTTTTTAATTCTACAGAACATTTCTCAATTTTATATGTTACGCTATTGCACAGACAGTTTTTGTGATTGCTAATAAGTTGTTAATTTACTCTAAATAAGCCCATATAGCTGTGATCAGTTAATTTGCATGTCTTCAATATTTTTTCTGTTAGGATTTAGTAACAAAATATGTTGCAGTGCATAGTAAAAAATGCACACATTCAAGCTGTTTTTTACAGAATTAAGATACTGAATCCTCTAGAATCACAGGAGAGTTTTCACAGATTAATCAGTTCCACATTCACAGTAGTTAATATATGATGAAAGGCATTTTCATAACACATTTAAAAGTATTTAGCATACACGTGTTTGTATGTGACCATTTATGAAGACTATGCTGTAGATGTTATTTTTTTATATTTTTCTATGGAAGGCAATATTAAGAGAAGGGTTAAAGCCAGATTTCAGGCCTATCAGTAGTCTGTCTTTTTTTTTGTGGCTGAAAAAGAAAGGAATATAACTACCTGAAAGTTTGCTCTATGGGTTGCAGAACATCTGGTGAACAGCTGCTTTCTAAAGAAAAAGTTTTTCAGATAATCTCACTGAATAGCTTTAGGGTACTGTCTAGCAACAAATGGTAGAAACAACCCTATTATGGCTCATATCTAATGATAACCAAAATGTCTGTCTTTTTTTTAAGTACTTAACACCCAAAAATATGTAGCAGGGCATGTTACCTGGGCATCTTCACAGCATTGACGCTCGCAATGCTGCTTCCTGTAAAGCTGCTCTGAAGTCCATTTGCAAAACAGATTGTTTCTCATTAAAGACTTATATTCCCTTTGGTTGATTGCCATGAAGGGAAACAGCAGGTCACAAGTTATGTGCAAAATTGGTAATAAGCCCACGCAAAGGAAATAAATACACCACAGCATGTTGCCAGCAGTTTCTGGAACCTTGCTCAGCACTTGCACATCATATCTTCAAAGCTCTGAGGAAAAAATTAGGGTGGGGGATGCTCAAGCATACCTCAGTACACTTGTTCTGTCATTTGCACCATATCTTTAAAGTGCATGAAAATCCAAAGAATACTCTCAAAAGAACTCTCTCCCACTTAAACCTCCTGTGTACTTTATCCTGAATTTGAAGATAGACAAGAGTGCTCTTTCCTAGAAAACATTGGAATAGAAGACATAAGCATTTGGCAAGATCAACCTTTTTGATAGTTTCATCACAGATCTGAGAACAGCAGTAGTTGCATTAAACTGATAGTTGAAGTGGGAAGAAAAAAGATTGATGTATAATTTAAAGTCCACCTGAAGCAGTGTTTTGTAGAAGTGAGACACCTAATGAGAAGTTAATTAGCAAAATAAATTTGTGATGTTTAATCTCAAGTAAATCAGGATACAGCAGAAGTAGATCAAATACTTTTATGTTGCCATACAGAAAACCAAGCTTATGGAAGCATGAGATTAAAAGTCTTAGAAAACAGGAAAAAACCTCCAGAGCCATCCTATCTAATCCTCTGCCCGAACCACCCGTGGCAGAACTTCATCTCCAGAGATGTCACAGATTCTCAGACA
The DNA here is from genome assembly GCF_000691845.1 of Merops nubicus. NCBI lineage: Eukaryota > Metazoa > Chordata > Aves > Coraciiformes > Meropidae > Merops > Merops nubicus. The sequence continues at coordinate 7,643 of NW_008584924.1, forward strand.
ACTTTCCAGAGCTTTGGTAGCCTCACTTTTAGAGTTGTGCCAATGACTAACTTACATTATTATATTTTTATTTGCTGTACAGATGAAGATGGTGTAGTCCTTAAGTATCTAAAGACTTAAGTATCTCCTCAGACTAAGAAACCCCAATTTTTTTCTCATGGGCCATGTTATCAAGGAAAAACGCATAAGTAACAGGACTGGTGGAAGCTCTGGAAAGCTGTACTTCACAAAATGCGACCTGTTATTTTGTGCTGTAACTCAGCCATATGCTGCACTTGACAAGGTGAAGGCTCATTTGAAGTCCATCTCACATCCAGTCTGGTATGTATTGATTCTGCATGTAAGCATCTCTTTAAACAGGCTCATATCCTAGTATACAGATCTGTAAACTGTAGGTCTACAGTAGTTTTTGCTAGGATATGTTAAGAGAACAGGCAGACTTTGTCTCATAACAGTAAAAAAAAAAGCACATATGGCTCCATATGTGTCTCAAATCTCCAAAGGTAGGGAAGTGTTGTAAATGCTTCACTGACTCTGTGTCAGATTCCCGTGTTGAATGTTCACATATGTAGCAATGTGATGATAGGTCCAAAAGAACCTCAGATTCAGTCGTTTTAAAATGTTTCTCTTTTGAATGCTACCTTAAGAAATTAAGGCAATTAGACAACAGAAGATGCAATCAAGTAATAAACTACAAAATGCACACACACAAATCACAGTCCAATCTGATTAACTTCTAGACTGTGCTTCAATCAAGTGGATATTGTGAGCACATTCATCCTAAAGGACAAACTGCATGTGGAAGAATGAAGATCACTTTCACAGAAGGCTATTAGTGCCAAACTACCATTGAAATTTGTCCCTATTTCTTTTGATATACTTAGGACTAAAGAACTGATTTAAAGTCTCACCTCCAATTTTCCTGGCTTCTATTAGGAATCAAACTCCATAGTAACACAACAAACGTTTTGTTTTTTCAAGTTGTTTAAATTCCTTTTTACCTCTCTGGTGGGGGATTCTAGAGAACTAAGACATGCCAATGCATGTGAGTGATACAGAAAAATAAGCTCACTCCCGTAGTACAGGCTGTAGCTGAAGAGATCTGAAAATACATAACAAGAGATACTATGCAAGAAATTTAAATTTAAAAAAATGTTACTCCTTTACTGTAACTCAACGTGGATGTAACTGCAAATATATTTTCAAGATGGATTACATCTTTCTTTTTGTTTTATAATAATCATTATATTTTTGTCTAAAGTAAATAGGGAATGTAGGTCAGCACTGAAAACCACCTTAGTAGGCTACTAGACCAAGAAGAAGAAATTTCCTACTGAATTCCAGTTTGGCCATGGAGAATTGTATCTAAATTAGTATTAATTAAGATTGCACAGCAGAGCAATATTTTTGTTCTGCTTAAGTGAAATTTTTCAAACACAGTACCTTGCTTCTGGGCTCAACCATTTGTGCATGCTGTCTCCTGTGCCATCTCAGTAACAGCAAAGCTAGAATAACAGCATTTGGAGTTCACAGACATGTACTTTTGTTGCTGTGAAAAGCCCCATCTGGAAAGTTAGTTGTACAACGACATAATGAAGGAAATATTTTCAAGAAGTGTTCATCAGAAGACAGCTTATTTCAGAGCTGTTTTGGCCACATTTTGAACCATAGGGCTACTCCACTTCCTTTGCTACATTCAGTAATGGCATCATGGGCCATTCTACTCTGTTAGCATGTAAGGAGTCTAATTTTAAAAGCGTTAAAATAAATCCATGCTCTGCCATTAAAAGGAGACATCCAAAGTCATTTTTCACCACGAGCCACACCAGGTGCCACGCTTATCAGTTTCTACCAGACACCTGATATTTTTTCAATGATGGTACAAACCCCAGCATTTACTCTTTCATAGAGCAACACTTGAATTACACTTGCTTTGTCTGCTCCTTCCTTGAAATGAGAAGGCTCACATGACATAAAGAACAGCTTTCTATACTTAGCTGAGTTAGGGATGTTTTAACAGTTAAAGTTTTCAAGCTTTTATAGTTCAGATGTAAGCCCTAATTCTTATTAAAGGGGAAGAAAAGATGGCATGATGGGAATGGTAGGTCCTTCATTTTCACCTGCCTGCCTCCCTTCCCTCAGTGTATTTAGAAGGGCTGCTTCAGCCTGATGAAAACTGCATGTTGCCTGTTGTAGTGGCGTACACCTTTCCTTCTTACCTAGTCTGCTGGCAGCCTCCTCCCTATGGCCTTTCTGTTCATTATGTGGTGGAGGATGCACAGCTGAAAAGCAGCTCAAATCCATGACATTCATTTGCATGATTTACACGACCAGCTTTACTCTGATGGAGAGGCAGACAGACGTCTGCAGAACAGAAGTGTCTACTCAGGTGCAATATACATTTGTATGCCAGAAAGCTTGGCCCAGGAACTGAGACAGACGAAGAGTCCATATCTCACATATTACAAGTTCCCCATTCCAAGAAGGTTCAGAGGGTAAAGAGAAATTTTCAATTTAGACTGAAATATTCAAGAGAAGGGTTGAATTAGAAATTGTTTGACATATTAAAAGTATTCTTATTATTCCAATTTTTAAAATATCCAATTTTATTGTTTTTTCTGCTTCAGCTTCAACCTTAGGCTAAGGTGGAAAATGAAAGACCGGTATTCTTCTTGTGATGCAGGAGTTTCTCCAGGTGAAACAGGAAGAAAAAAAATCTGAATACATATGGTTTCTAGACAGACAGACCTTGTTTCAGTGTTAGAGATGGCTAGAACTGGGACTCAAAAGAGCATAAAAAAGGAGTTAGTTATTGCACATCATAGTCTCTGCACTGGACATGGCATCTCTCATGCAATGGGTATTTTCCAAGGTACCTCAATTCTACTGCCTTAAATGGCGTGTCGTTGAATTCATTCTCTTGCTAGGAGGAGAAGATAAATGTTTCTGCAGGTCTGTTTAGACCCATACTTTTTGTCTACAGCAGACAAAAGTCTGGCATCTTGCTTGTGGTTAGAACATAAAACTTTTCCCATTACATTTTTGATAACATATCAAACAAACACTTCTTCTTGTTACAAGGAATTCAGGGTTGTGACTTAAGCAAAATAAATGGGAATTAAATGAAACCCCTAAAAGTGCAAAACCAAAATTTATAAAACCACAGAGAACAAAACAAAAATTCTGAGAAACATAAATCTTCCCTAGGGACAGACAGCAAGGGAACAGGAAGTAGTGATATACTGTGTGCATATGTATACTAAAATATGTTTATCCCTTAACACAAGGAAGCAAGTTAGATTTATATTTGTTTAGCTGGAGATTTTTTTTTTTTACTTTTAGCATTAGTCTGCTTCTTCTTTCATTTTCACCATAGTAAGTCTTTTGGATAAATCATCTTTATTTTGCTCTGTTGACTTCATCATTGTTGAGCCCACTGTATTTCTCCCCTCTGTGTGGACTTCTAGGGGGAAAAAAATGAACGAGAAAACTATGGTCTTCTCTTTATTTCAAACACGGTTTTGTCCCTCTCTGGAAGAAACTGACTGAAGTTAAAGGAGGCGCCTGCATTTACTGAATCCACTGAGCAGACGTATCTCTAACAATTCTTCTCCCTACTTGAAAAAGATGAATTGGTGGGGTGATGGTAAGGTCCAGGTCCAATGCGCTGCCCTGACCTTCCAGCTCCTACAACTTACATCCTATGTCAGCACAGGAGAGGTCCCTCAGACCCTCCCTGCTGGCAGAGGCAGGTGTAAGAGACACAAGTAGTTGCCATCTCTCAGTTGCACAATCAGTACCTGTATGGATGGACAGCTGGGTGAGGTAAGTAAATGTGTTTGTCTAGGTAGCAATGCGTGCCAAGGGATCTGCTTTGGTGGCTGCAGCTGTAAAGAAGGCTGCAGGTTATCTGTGTTTGCAGCCATCTAAAGATGAGCATAACCTTTGGGTTCAATTAAAGTTCAGTCGTGTTTTCTCAGTCTGTTTCTCTGCTCTTCATTTTCCCAATGGGCAATTACTTTTTTTTTACATCTCACCACAATGACATAGAGAAATATTTATGTTATTTTTCAACACATGGTTAGAAAGTATGGAATATATTGGCTTCTTGTAACAGATCATACTGGTGACAGAGCCAAGCATCGAATGAAGACCAGGGCAGCCTTTAACCCACAAGGTCTTTGTTGCACTTGGAAGGCGAGCACAGAGCCAATACTGTCTCTGCTGCAGTGTCACTGGGAATTATAGATTATAGCCATAATGTTTATCATTTGCTAGCATAGCTGATGTACTCTGAGTATATGTGAAATGTGACATAGAATAAGAACTGTTACAGGGAAAGAAGCTGTTTTTCTGACATAATTCTGGTTTATATTGTTTCGTTGAAATGCAAATAGCTAAAAATTCATGTTAACAATGCATTTTCATGTTTCCAATATACAAGCTTATTATTGCTGTGATGATAGGATATTACCACTTTTTACTAGATGGCATGATTTTAACAGCTGAAAGTCAAGAAATCCAGAAGTTTATACTTTAAAATAACCTTTCTTAATCCAGTAACCATATAAGTTATTCAGTATGACATCATGCTTATTTCATTCCTAAAGCTGAGAACAATCCTGCAATACGACTTTCTATTTTTTCTCTCCCTCTTTGTGGCATTTCAGGATGATTTGAGATATACACATACATATTTCCTCTCCCCTGGCATTTTATATAGTCTTTGCAATAAAAGTCATAAGACTTTCAAAGTTTTAAATAAAAAGACATTTGGAAAAAGAAGTTGACTTATGTCTTGTATTATATCCGCTCACAATATTCAGCGGCTAGGAACTGATCTTTGATCATACTTCCAGATGAAATATTTTTGTTACTTTTTTTTTTTTTACCATATGAAGTATTAATTGAACAACGATGCTTTAAAAATGTGCATATGGAGACAGTTAGGTCCAACCACGTTATTGTAAAGCAACTTGTTTGATGTTTCATATTGTTCAGCACCAGAACATCATTAGAATATCCTGTCTGGCAAAAGAGGCTATCATGTTGAAAATGAACCTTTGCCTCAGATTTTTTTTTTTTTAGTTTCTCTTTACGTTCAGTCCGAACATGAAACTCCCCAAATACACTGCTAATCTGTGCTCATCAGGCCGGATTCAGAGATCTCTGCTGCTTCATGTGGACTACATGTGCCCAGTGGGAACTGCAGGCCCTGCTGCCCCTGTCCTGGGGGCTCCCCCCATCCTGCCCAGGACCCCATGTCAGCCCCCACATCAGCATCAGCCCCTGCCCCAGTGATGCCCTAGCTGGGCTGGTCTCTAGCTCCTCACAGCCCTGCTTGCCATGGCCAATGGACAAACTGGTGATAAAGAACCACAGAGCAAATGACCTTCCTCTCATGAATGTCATAAAAATGGCACAGAGAGGAGAGCAGGTGCTGAGCTGGTATGAATGGCACAGCCGTGATGTGCACTAGCTGCCTGGCACTGGCTAGCAGGTAGCACACAGACATAGCTGAGATGCAGCAAGATGACCTTATGCATCCAGCAGGAAACATTTAGAGATTTCTGAAATATCACAAGCGGTTGGTATCACATAGCATTGGCAAATGGAGGTTGCTGAAAGTCAGAAGGGAATTCTACCAATTTAAGACAGACTTAGAACAGGAAGCCTCCTACCACAAAACGATGAATCTGAATTGTAGCTACAAACATGAGGTGAAAAAAGTCGGTTACTCCAGACATGCTGTGAATTGACCATGTGGCCTTGCACAAACCAGTCCATGATGACGGGCCAGCTCTGGGAAAGCTCGTGTTAGTGATATTGCTGTGACCAATGCAGAGAGATGGGCTGGTTCACCTCCATTCTTGGAGGCTTCCCCACCATATGGTGGGTGTAATGACTTCATTGCAATGCCTACACATCTGCTACTCTTTCTCAGAGTAGATCACATAATACAGATGCTTTGAATGCCTTTCAGGCAGCAAGAAGCTACTACTCTGTTGACTTTTTAGCTGATTTGCCCCACACTGGCAAAGTAAGGGAATTCTATGCTGCAAAGTTTTAATTTATTTTTTTCCTGATTATTCAACATAATTTAGAATAGATGGTTTATATTGTCTGCACTGTATGCTTACTAACCATTTTTACCTGCAATGAACAGTTTGTTGGGTGAGTTAATGCCAATATTTTGGCAGAATATAAGTCTTTATGGACACATCTAGAAATAGCATTAATGAACAGAGCACTGTGCTCCATTTGCAAGTCACCTTCAATGTTTTGGCATTAACTTCCTGGGAATTGCATACTGAATATGAAAAATACCCCATGTCTTGTTTTGCAAATGTGAAATCCCAAGTGGATTTTTTTTAAAGAAAATTACTATTTTAAGGTTACATGACAATCTTTTTTTTTAAAACCAGGTTTCAAAAAAGGAAGAAGGGGAGGGCACAGGTGATGAGAGGTTGAAATCCACATTTGGAGCTTTTCCAAATATTTTTATAGGATTTGGTTGTTAACTCCTTTTATAATTACTGCACTTGGGAAGGACATCCAGGATATTACTTGTATAAATCCAGTCGTTCATGGCTTAACAAACCAAGGGCAGTCACTGAGACAGCTCAACAACATACTCACCAAAGGTGTTTGGACAGACATCTTAATATTTATCCAGTTCCCTTGGTACATTGGCCTGTGTGCAGATCACATCCCAGCTGAAAACGGTTTGGTTAGCTCATAATATCCTGGATGTGGATAGTGCATGTATTTATATGGTTTGCCTGAGAAACAGACCACTTTCTAGAGAAAAAAACAAGCTTCCAGATATGGCAAAGATTGCCACTGGCTGGCGACTGAGCCAATGCAAGTGATATTAAAATGCAGCCTGATGATTTCTCATGTTAATGAAGCAATAGAGAGTCCAAAAAAATGCCCCAGTAAAAGCTTCTTAGCAGACTTAGAAATTAAAAGTCAGTGTTACCTTCCCTTGCAATGTGTTGACTCAAGAAATGGGTAGATTACTGCCTAGTACAGAAGCCCATGGATCACTTCAGCCTACCTGTCCTTCTAGCCTTAACAACCTGCTACCAGGTCCTCAAAACTGAAGTTGGCTTTATTTGCCATAGCAGCAACTGCCCTTTCCTCTAACTCCACCAAGAGCAGGTGAAGAATCCACTTTATCTGAGGACCCTGTCATTTCCCCAGACTTCATGCTTTCCTTCACAGGTGGGTGTAAGGGGCACTGGGTCAGAAGGAAGACAGGAGAGCTGCCTTTATAAAGTTGTTGGTGTTGGGGCCTGAACCCTAGAAGTCTGACAGGTTCCTTTTTATGTGGAATAACGGAGGAGTGTTGACCTGAGGGAAGACCAGAGAAAGCACAAGGCTTCCGATTGCCAACTGCTTATTGCCACTGCCCTCTCCTGTCTCAGAGATCCTCTCACCCTTCAGATTTCACTACCCCTTTCCACATACCTCATCTACTCTCCCTCTCACCGATACTACCCATCCATCTCTCTCTCTTCTCTCTCCTGAATGAGATCCCAGGCTTCTGCCACCACAAAATGGAATTTCTCCTTTTCTGACCTAGAAGCGCTCAGCCAGCTCCACCTTACACACTTCATCCATAAATCAATCAACCATGCACGCAGGATACACATCATCTTCTGATCTTATTTTAGCTACAAATTTTCAGTCTGTTTCATCAGGCTCTACAGATTTTGATACTGACTGGTCAAATCTCTGATGATGTAGGAAGTCCATTTGAGCACTTAGGAGCTCAGTGTTTCTTTTTCCCATTTTTGTATTGACTATTTGTATTCAGTCATTCTGCCTTTTGTTTTAAAATTTTGTTAGACATAAAGTCACTTGCTCTTCTTTTCTTCTTCATCATTTTTGGTCAGACTAGAAACAAAGTTCTCCAACATCAGTGAACAAACTGTTTTCAATCTTTTTTTGTAAGTGAACAGTAGAAGCTTGTGTTTTGTGTGGTGAAGAACTAACTAGCCAAGACAACTTACTAATTTAGTAGTATCTTTGCTAAACCAATCTGAATTTTTGAGAAAGAAGTTATCTCTGAGAACTACATAACACACATTATATCTCCCTCCTGACTACTGTAAATTCTTCTTCTGGAACTTAAGCATATTGTAGACTTATTTTTAATAAAAAAAATATTTTGTAATAACAAGAGGGTTGAGAGATTGCTACGATACTCCAGTGTTACATATGTCAGATCCAGTGTAACTAGTTGGAACATAGAATCATGAAGCTTAAATAAAATTGATGAGCTGTGCCCTAATTTTGTGTATGCCAAGCTTTTAACAGAGATAATATTCAGCTGTGGATTGCTTTTTAAAGCTGTGCTCAAACCTGAAGAGCAGCCAGTAAAATAATATTACTCTCACTCATAATTTATTATTTTATGTATTCACAGGAACAGCTACATTTTTTTCAAATGGTTAAGTAATAGCAGATAGGTTTCCAGGCTTGTTAATCTGGCAAAAACAACAGAGGTTTCAGAAGCTGAGCTAGAATATATCCAATTTTGCCTATCAGCAGCAGAAATGTTGGCAATCGATGGTTTGTTATTAATCACAGAATTTTTATTGCTGATGATGAATAGCAATTCTCGAATATCACATTTATCACTGAGCTTCTGCAGCTGCGTACGTACCATCTTGATGGCAACTGTGGGGCTGGTTTTGCTCTCAGCTTGACCCAAGGCTCTGTGACAAAACCAGGAGAAATGTCTGTTTATCAAGGAAAAAGGACAGTAACTGGCACAGACCACAGAAATACTTGTATTACTGGGTTTGTGACAGACCTATTTCTTCTTTAAGTGGCAGGCATTGACTGGGAAGCTATATTTCATGGTTGATGGTTAGAGGGTTGGTTAGGGCTTTGAGCAAGCAAATGGAAAATATTTGAATCGGAAGGAAATGAAGGGTAATAAAAAAAAGGAATCCCACCACATCTTTCAGCTGAGTAGCTGCTCATATTAGAGTGGTAAGTGAAGGAGACTCTCTTCCAACAGAAAAATCCAGTGTATATCTTTCATAAAAGCCCTGATCCTTAATGAGACCGTACCATGGCCTCCTTTAGTGTAGGAACAGAGATGGAGATATAAACTGAGGCTGGAGGAAACAGTCTGACAGGAAAGAAGGCATATTGCCTTGAAAGGCAGCATCAGCATTGTCTTTTGAAGGCAAACAAGGCTGCCAGGTTGCCAAAAAGATCACGTTCACATGGCTTACCAGCAGTTGACATCCCATGAAAGACTGAAAGCCTTTCTGTTTCTTCTACCTATACCTTATAGCCTACAAATATATTTTTATATAACCAAGTAATCACACATACAACTCCTGATGGTTTTAAATTAATTTTACATCCTCATCTATCAGTTTAATGATTTATCATTTTTTGTCTTAAATTTTTCAATATGATTAAGGAATTAAAGAGATCACTTTCCAGTAAGCTGGTAGGTGACTGCACTGCTTGACAGACATTAGCAGTAATATGAACTACATGGCTCAATGTTCTACCTACCATTCTGTAAGCCTATCCCAGACCTTTGAATGCTTAGATAATGCAATGATAGTAGGGTTTTTTCCTTTATACAGATAGATTTTCCAATAAAAGTGGTGGTTTTTTTCTGCTGTTCTAGTGATCTTTAAAAACATCCTTTGATGTAAAATACAGTAGATAACTACACCTGATCTCAGTAAATAGTTCTTGTTCAGAGGCTTCCTTGAAGACACTCAGTGGCCTCTTCTGATATTAAAGTATGCCACTAGGAGTATTAAATTACTGTCCCATCTGCTTCCTATACTGTGTTATGTACTTTAAAAGTTTTGCCAGAAGCATGAATAGAGTTACTGTTATCAATAAAAGACCCTGAAATAACATTATATTGCATATACAGGTATTGTTGTGATGTGTTTCCAAATGCCCTTTTCTACACTATTATTTGAGATTTTTTTTTTATTTGGTAAACTATAAATGCACAAACAGAATATATCTGCTTGTCACAAACTGTGAAAATATACACGGGTAAAAGTTATAATATTTCTCTATAGCCTGTTCTTTGCTCTAGGTGAATGCTAAACCTTCTCAGTATGGAAGGGCAGCTTATTATAGTCACCATCTCCAAACTGTTCTCATCAACTTCATTTCAGGGGCAAATACTTGTTCTCTGGATTAATCACCAAGTTCTGACAAGCATTATCTGACTGTTTATCAAATCATTTAGTTAGACCTCCGAATATCCACAAGTTCTAATCCGGAAAGCAGTGAACATGGTAACATCTAATCATGATACCACAGCATTTTTAATCAAGTATTCATAAACTGCTTTCCACTCTGCAAAGAACAGAGAGTAAGGCTAAGCTTTACTTTTTCTGAGGTAAACCTGTTTTCTGGAAATGCTAACAAACCTTTTCTTTTTAGCTCTCTGATACTACTCATTTCAGAATGTTTGCAAGGTAAGGGCTCTTCTTCACCAGAGAATTTTCCCAATACAGGTTAGATAGGCCAAGTTTTGCTACTGATCACATTACACAATCCATCTGAGAACAAGTTTGCACCTCTCTAAACCTGAACTCAATACTTATTTTTCATTGCTATTAGCAAGGTAAACTGATGTATAGAGAAAAACAAACAAACAAACCAGTAACCCACCCAATATGCTTTCAGCTATCAAAGCAAGTATGTCAAAAGGAACCAGTAAGTACTGCTGTTGCCAAGGTAACATATAATTTTTAAAGAAATGGCTAGTCTTCTAAAAGCTTAAATGCATCCATATGCAACAGCTCACATGAACATATGCGATTTAAAGGATACTTGGTCTTTTCCCTGGTAAAATCATATGTCTCCAATTGGAGGTCTTTTAGTATCTATCTCCTAGTTTCTCTAACAGAAACCAAACATACTAGAAAATGGCACATAAATTACCTTCACCACATTATACCACTAAGAGTATAACTAGGTACTAATTTAGGTCATGTAAGGTAAAAGGAAGTCAGAGTTGACATCTAGTCAGCTTTCCTGCAAGTATTTTGGTAAGAGCAAAGACAGCCTGGGAGAATCTGTGTGTTGAGAAAGCAAGATATTTTAACAGATAAAGCTTGTCAGGCTCAAGAGCTTAGGGAATGTACAGCATCTCCAGAGGAAGCTGGAGAAAGGATAACACTTCATCAGAAACCAAGGATAAGAGATAGAGCAACAAGAAAAAAAACACACAATATTCTTTGATCGACGCACTGGCTGGTCCCTCCATGAGTAATCTTTTAGACAGCCCAGCAAAAGGACTCGTCTACCTGGGACCTTCTTCAAAGGCAGAACAGCACTGGCCCATGTACAAGCATGCATACTTATTATGAAGTTATCTAATTTTTGAATAACTGGCAACAAAGGCTTCTGAGAGAATCAAACATTTTTTTTCCTACAAAGCAAAAATGGACTGTTAATGTCCAGTCCTACAGGAAGCTCTATTCTTGGTCCAAAACAACTATTTCCTATATTTAACTTTTTTCTGGGTCAGGAGTAGATTCTCTGAATTTTTCCACAGTTAGATTTTAACTAGCTGAAAATAAATGGGAGTAGATGTTACATGCATTTTCTCATAACTTTTCAAAATATCTGATTCTCTACAGTTCTCATTATGCAGCTCAAGCATTCAGCATGTCCTGGATTCACTTAATGGTCAGGTTCTCAGTTAGAACAAATAGGCAGAAGACTCATGGCAGCCTGGAGGCATGTGGCACATGGCAATGCAGACTTGGGATGCAGTGCCACAGTGGGCACATCAAGGTTGTGGAGATAGATAAAAAATGTGTAAGCACCCGTTTCGTGTTTCATGCCAGCAATAGGATATGATTATATGCCATCTGCCCACATTATGACTGGTAAACTCTATTTGCTGTGCTCTGCAGCGTATTGACCTCCCATCCCTGACCAAACTGTTATTTCCCTCTGTCACACTGTTTCTACATATGCTTCTTCTTCTTCCTCTGTCTTTCTTCCTCTCACTCTTCATCTATTCCTTTTCACACCATTTCCCTGCCTCACAGCCCTCTCCTTGTACACAGCCCCTCTGGAGGGGATGAGCCCAAAGCAAGATGAACAGCTGAGGCTGGCACCAACCCTGTCCTCAAAACAGAGGAGCTATCCCCTAGGTCCTGTGCTCCCATAAACACATCTCTCTCATCCAGCACTTCCTTTACTACTTTATTAAGTAGTTCTTCATTTTCTGGAGTGTTTTGGAAGGTACACACCACAATATCATACAAATATCATGTATACCTTCAAAAAGTACTTTGGAGTGGGTTTGCATCCTTCTTGTACTGCTGAAGCACTTCTTTTGTGTTTGGGTTTTTTTTCCTCCTTGTTTTCCTGTTGCACTCTTCTGAGAATCTACTGTTGGCTCAAGATGTCTTGTTCCTTCCAGACCTCACTGACCAGGCTCAGTGGATCATATGGTTCACCATTCTCCCTGACTGTGGTTTTTACACTATATTTTCAGGGTAAAGTTTCCAGGGGACTACATATGATATCATTGATGTTATATTAATGATAATTAGCTAATTCTATAACTATTTGCCATGCAACTGCATGACTTGCCCTAGGACTATAGCATGACTTGAACTGTGCTGTCCCATTCATAGTTTCTGGAGTCTTTCATTTGCTGGTTGCTGTAATTATTTTTTTTAATTGCACGGCTTCTGATTGTAGCTGTGTACTTGTGCTGGTCTATAAGCATCAAGCCATACATATGTCTTAACACGATGTATTGTATCAGACTTCTGCTAATGCCTTGGGAGGGAATGCCTCTCCACACTGGAGAGGATGCTGAGATGGTTTTCTTCAGCACCCAGTAACAGAATTGGAGCAGTCATAACTGTCTGTTCACCTTGGCCTCTTGCCCATCTACTTACATTGATGATGTGACTGAATTCCCATTCACAGGTAAACTGCACAAATCCACTGGAATTACATACCTCTGGGTCTTAATTTTTTGGGTATTTTAGCAGCTGAAAAGCTTTAATATCTTCTTCTGTGACAGCTGCAGGAGTATCTGACAACTTGTCTGATTTCCTAGAGCTTGAGTACATGCATTATAGTGAGGGTTTCCCACTGTACCTTCAAAGCTACCTAGGAATGGTGGGTATGCTGGGGAGCTGGGTGTTCAGATGTGATGGGCTGGATTTTCTCTGCAGCCTCTTGGCCTGCATTGCCCCACATAACAACCCTGGTCAGCTTTTGTAGGGAACACGGGTCACAGCAGCGAGGCCCAAGTAACGACACACACCGATGCGATTAGTGGTCGTTCTCCGTTTATTTGCCCAAATAGCCCGGCATATATAGTTTCAGCTGTCCACGCGCTTAGCATACATACCGGGATTGGTTAGAAGTAACTATTCACGTGTTACAAGCTCATTATTAAATGAATATTAATCATATGGCCCTTGCCAAGCTTCTACCCAGCTTGTAGTTTTACCACCCTGTGAAAATTCTGCAAAAGGTTACTATAGTATCACTTAGGCTCCATCCTAGGCCTTCCAAGGATGCCTCAGGAAAAATCTACACGTGTTCTGTCACGTATGTCTTGGCACTACTGCCTGGATTGTTCACCTCCCAAAAGATAAAGGCATAGAATCATAGAATCAGAGGGGTTGGAAGGGACCTCGAAAGATCATCTAGTCCAACCCCCCTGCCAGAGCAGGCCCACCTAGAGTACATCACACAGGAAGGCGTCCAGGCGGGTTTTGAATGACTCCCGTGAAGGAGACTCCACAACCTCTCTGGGCAGCCTGTTCCAGTGCTCTGAGACCCTCACAGTAAAAAAGTTTTTCTTGATATTCACCTTGAACCTCCTATGCTCCAATTTGCACCCATTACCCCTTGTCCTATCACAGGTCATCACTGAAAAAAGCTTAATTCCATCTTCCTGACACTCACCCCTTACATATTTGTAAACATTGATGATGAAGTCGTGGCCGTTGTCCTTCAGAAATGCCTCCACAAGCTTTAATCACATTTGGAGAGTAGGGAGTGCATCCAGCTTTTGTGAGAAACTGAACTAGCTCACAAGTATTTTTGTGATTAATTGTTCTTCCCAGTGACCTGGTATCTGGGTATGATTATTCAGGTGCTTGTATATGTGATGCTATGTTGGACACTTTGTTTCTCTTAATAGTTCCATATTCTTAGGTGGTAGGTAAGGCTTCTCTCCTCCTGTCTTGTTGTTCTGGCAAAATGATGGACATGAGCACTTGTAAATCTACTTTATGTAGTTTCCTCTATCACTCCTGCTAGCCACTGCACAGAAACTGGCTTATATTGACATTTGCTCTGCACATTGTATTACATGCTGATCTTATCCAATTACAAGACTCATGTTCCTTTCTTGTTACCATATTTTTATGCCACAAGGCTAATTGGATAAAATTTCATTTTTACAAATTTTCAGGTCCTCCCTGCTTCCAAACTATTGCATTGCCATATCGGTAGACTGCAGTGAAGGTGGTTTGGATGATTAGTAATGACTTCTGAACGATGCTCTTTTAACAGTTTACCATCTTTCCTTCCTTATATTGTCTCTTCTGCCTGAGGCATTCCAGTCATGTTTTTCTTCTGTAAACTATATCTTGCAAATTAGTATTTTTCTAGTCTGGACTTGTCTTTTGCACTGTGGGGAAAATTTTATACCTTAGTACCTGTTTCTCCCAGGCATAGCATCCTCATTTTTGTGTTCTCATCCTTCTCTGCCTCTGGTCCTGGTTTGTTTTAAAAATCATTTGGTTTTGCTACTTTGCACTGCACTCCAGTCAGTTACAAGTGAAACCCCACCTTTTTAAACCCCATCGCATTCCTCATCACCCTGCATTTTTCTTTGGGTGAGCTTTGACACAGTTTGTGTTGCCATAGTTACATTACCTAAAAGCAAGATATTTATCAGTATCACCTTTTCTCTAAAAAACATATAAGTTTTAGTTTTGTCCCTTTTGCTCCTAATCGTTCATTTTGTTTCAGTATGCTTTTTCTTGCAATTTCCTGATTTTTATCTGCTACTTGATGAATTCCAACTATATCTACATGGTTCATGGTTAGCCTTTAGATGTGTTTTATTGACCTATCTCCACATCCAGCAAAATGTTTCCAATGGCTCTGATATTTTGCATCTTTTTGCCTCTATTTTTATAAAGTGATTCCTTTCTCACTATTTGCTAATTTCACAAGACAAGTGTGAAGTTCTTGGGTCTGAACCCCAAGCCCTGAATCAAAGTTGACATGTGGATGATTCTCACTGCCAGGCCAAGGATTTTTCAATATCAGGAGAAACCTTCCTCTTGGTTTTCTCTCAAGGCCTGGCTAACCTTGGGTGAAAACCAATTAGGAAGTTAACACCAGGTGTCCTGCCTCTGAAGTTAATAGTATAAGAGCTGGTTCTGCTTGCAGGGAGTAGGGGGTTGTTTATGGGTGAGTGGGCTTTGTAGGGTAGGGGTTGTTTTGTTTGCTTGGGGTTTCTTTGGTTTGTTTTTTTTTTTTTGGGGTAGGGAGGGTAGGGGGGAGTGTTTGTTTGGTGTTTTGGGGTTTTTTTTGGTTACTGGAAGGGCTCAATGACTGCCCACTGCAACCCAAATTGCTAGCAACAGTAGGGCAGGGCTGGGAGCTGTACAGAACAAGATGGTATGGATGCTGATGTGTGTGCTTGTTAAGGACTGTGGTGACTTTTGCATGATTGTAATTGGAGTGTTGGCTTGTCTTATTCCTTTGTTGTTTACTGGATTCTTGGCTTGGCTTACTCATTCCTTGGTTATGTTATCTACCATAAGTTGTTACACTGATCTGTTTGTTCACCTTGCTGTTAACCATACCATATTTTTTCCTCTATTCACTGGAATTGGATAGTAAAGTCTGTTTTCTGCTGATGGCCATATCCTTTATGCTGGGCTATATAATTAGCAAAACAAGGCCTCAACTGTTTAGTTTTGAGTGGCTGTTTTGTGTTTGTTTTTTTTTTTTTTTCAGATTTTTGACCTTTAGCACCTAAAGATATTTTTTGTGTCTTATACAAGATGCTTGTTAGGAACATCATATATTACCTCCAGGATTTCATGTGGCTTATCTATGTCTTTTCAAACATCTCTGATCCATTACATGTAATCCTATCATTGTTCCTATTTTCATTTTTCTTCTTTCCTAAGCCTGTGTGTATCAAATTCAGAATTCTTCCATCAGGATCTAACAAATGTCCTAATTATAAGTTACAGTCCTTCATGAGATTTGGTTGTGGATCTGGGATGTTATTCCAATCTTTTATCTCATTTTTTTCACAAATGTTCTTTTGCAACATTGTATCCCTTCATTTCCACAGCATTCCTACATCCTGACTCCATCAGACTGTTATTTTGCTTCTTCTACCTCACTAATTTTTCAAGTATACAATGATAACAAAAGCTAAAGTAGTGTGGAATACTTGGGGTTTACTTATTCTCTTATGCACACCACTACTTATTCTCAAATCCCTGTTTAAAATATTTAATTAGTCTTTTGGGGGAAAAAAAGCAAATAAGTCTTCCTAGGAATAAAGTCTAGAAACTAAGCTAGCTTTTGTTCCTGTAGTGACCCCAGTGAGGTGCATACCCTATCCACCAGCTCAGAAAATCATTAATTTGTTAAACCTTTGTCTGTGATAGCTTGAGTTTATAATTAGGCCATTCAAGTCGTAACACTTTCAGTGAGAGAGAGAACCATCCCACGAGTACACAGCCTATGACTGAACAAGTAAGTACACAGCCCTCAGTGGAGAGTCATGGATAAAATTTAATCCTGGGTGTTCCTGTATAAAAGGAGAATGTCAGCCCAATAGTTAGTTGCAATGAGTGAATTACTCACTCCTGGTTGCTGAAGGGCTTAAGTGCCTGCCATCAGAAAACCATTCAATGCTGTTAATTCTGATTCTGAGTTTTACAAGCACTTACCTTTCCTGTTTTGGGGCTCTAATGTTCACCTTCCTTGGGTTTGACTTATTCCTCTTTTCTGAGATGATGCATTTTCCCATTCTGTTGTGAAGGGGAGGTAGCACCTAGATGAAGACTTTGAATTCCCTTGTGGCAGCAGGGGGCACAAAGCTGTGGTTTCTTAACTTGTGGGCTGTTAAACAGGGCTTCTAGAATTAGAAAAAACAAATGTATTTGGTAGTGTAGAAGCAAGCAAATACTGGCTGCAATTTTTTACACTACACAGGAAGCTACAAATTGTCCTTAATTATTCACTGTGCATTCCTTTATAGAGAATGGCTTGCTTAACTATTTAGTATCATAGTAAAGTGCCTCCTAATGGAAGGCTGATGGATTATAACAGTCTGTGTAATGCCCAACAGGAGCTTGAAGCTAGTGTTGCATGACCAAAGGCCAAGTGCCTGTTGTTTGTTGTATCCCACCCAAACCCTTTGTTTTCACAGGACCACAAAGCATTGAGGGTTGCACAGTCATCACACCTGTAAAGACAAAACTCTATAATGTGTGAACCCATTTTTATCCAGGTTTTTCTTGTGCAACATGCCTACTCCACACATGGAGGGGGGACCCAACCCATGGTACTGCTCCTAGTACCTTCAACCTGATGCTGCAGTATCTGCTGCTTACCTAAGCAAGCACTGTTACAGCAGTCCTCTAGCTGTTTTAAACTGAGTAAGCTTGAAATGACAGCAGTTGAGGTGGCAAAACATAGTTCAAGATGAGAACAGTTGTGCTCTTATATAAGTTCTCACCAGGCCTGTGTATGAGAGGAAAAGACTTTACAGTCATGAAGTACCCTTGAGCTTTCACTTTGGAAGCAACCCACTCAGTGCTGAGTCCTCTGCAGTTGTCTGATTTGAGGCTACTCTTCAAGCTCCCTGGTCCTCAAAATGAGAGATCATAATGAAAGACAGTATTGTAGAGAGTTGGTCTGTTTTAAATAGCTGCTTTAGAGGAAAAACATTCCCTATTCTTTGCCTAGAGCTGGTGTGATTTATTTTTTTCTTGTTTTGTTTTCAGCAGTTTTTTCAGATTTGGAGTTTCATTTTGGTCTAGGGCTTTTTCTTTTTTTTGTTCTTGCTAGCTATACAAGTGTCTTGTGATTTTTTTGGCAGGTGTTTCAGGCTTGTTCTTTAGCATAAAGTGTGGGCAATGAACTTGAGAGTTCAGAAGCATTTGTTTGTCTGAGTTGGGATCTCTGGCTTGCACTTCGTTCCAGCACTGGTTTTTGTGCCTTTACAGACCTGGCTGGCTGGCTTGAAATGATGACACAGACAACACTATGTGCTTAGAGGAGAGTCATTCCAACTGTCCAGGCTTGAAAATTAGGCCACAAAACCAGATCTAACCTGCAGCTGAATGCTCATGGCCAGATTCTCAGATTAAATCATCATTAGGTCATTCATGTAAATGGAAGGATGTGTTGATTTACCTCTGCCGAAGGTTTTAGCTGGCCTATGTACGTGCCTGCTGAAATGAAAAGGGTTTTCCAATAAGTGATGTGATTTTGAGTCATTTGTTTAGAACGTTTTTTTATTCAATTTTTACTGTCTCTCCTTCACTTACCAAGGCACAGTCACCCCTTCACTGGCCCACTCAAAGACTGTAACTTTCCCCTTTCCAGGTCTTGGATAATAAAGCATTACACATCACTAATACTAGAGCAGTATGTAGACTATTTAGTATCAAAAGTAACCCTTTTTGGTGCAGCTCAGTGCTTTTCTGTAAACAATGTGAAGTTTATGTCCCTTAGCCCTGGGCACTGTCTGGACAGTTTACAGAGATCTCGGATTGTACCCACACAACAAGGTTTCTGCTATGAGAGATAACTAAACATATCACTGCTATTCAGGATATTTGTTTTGGCTTCTCTTTGCGAACAAGTATGAAGAGAAAAGAGCTCCAGTAGGTAATTGTTATGAACTGTTTAGGAACTAATGAATGCTTTTTGTACATTGGGTGTCTCCAGCTTCCTGCTCTGTCATCATGAGAACATAAAGGCAATGAATAGGAAGGCAACACACTTACCCTTGACAAAAACCACATATTCTTCACAATGTTTGATTAACCTGTGGAAGTCACTGTTATAAGATACTACTGAGGATTCAAGAAATAGGATGGTTTCAATATTGTGGCCAGATATGTACTAAAATGAAAATACTCTGTACTTCAGGAAAAAGCAGTGGAGCATTGAGCAAGCTTTTCCGTCCACTGCATTTCAAATTTATTTCTGTATTAAGCATTATAAGTATTTTGGTAGAGGCCTTCTCAAGAAATTAGTTGCATGCCACAGTTCAGGTTGTCATTCTTCTATTCTTCTGTTCTCTAATTCTAGAGAATTACAAGTTAGAAATAGAAATTCTGCTAATTTCTGAGAATAGGAATTCCTAAATTTCTATATTTTGACACTTATACAATATACTTTTGCTAACTAAGTAGCAGAACAGTATTTAGTCTCTATATAAGACTTTTTATTCATATAGCAAAATATATTCCAAACAAAAATTATGGATATAGAAACTAAGACTTAATGGAACAACTCAATTTTTTTTGATGTTATAGATCACAAAATACATGTTTCTTAAATTAATCTGACTTTTTCAAGTCTTCCTGCTCAAAGACTGACTCAGAAGATTCATGTGTATTCTTCATTTGCTTTGAAAAGTCACATTATTTTTAATAAATTCAGTTTAAAAGAGAAAAATTTTTCAAGATTAATTAATGTTCTTACATGATGCTAATGGCAATTAATACATTATTGCATAGCTGGAGTGTCATCTGGAAACATCAATAGTTCTAACACAAAGGTCAGTGATGTAATTATAAAAAGTCTTTTTGAGAAAATTGCATGGTAGACCAGCAAACATTTTTCTAAGCGTTCCTACGGACATTAGAAAATAAAACCAGGGGTCAATAGACTTCTGGGAATACACAGACTGTTGGTAATTAAACAAGCTGTAACGAAGACCAATAAGCCTATTATCAGTAGGATTATATTTTCTATACAGCAAAATGCAGCTCCACTGGAAAATGTGTAAGGACCTGCAAATCAAACAGGACTGAATGGTACTGCTCAAAGCAGACAGCATGTTCCTGCTCCATGACACAGAACTTCAGAGGGCTCTTTTGTTGGTTTTGACTTTCAAAATCCAAATGCTGGCTGGCAAAGACTGTATGAGTTCAAATACATGACTGAAGAAATTTGTGTCAGAAGGTCCATTGAAGGCTATGAAGCACAAAGGAAAAGGCAGTCAGCTGTAGATCCGTGGAGTCCCAGAAGGTGCATTGGGGAGTAGCATCAAATGATTGTGTCCTGTCTCATTTCTTTCACGCACTGGAGAAATAATCAGTGCTACCTGTTTGTGGATCAGTAATATCTTTTTGATTCTGTTAATTTCAGAGTGCTAAAAGCCTGAAAAGTGGGATGAAAGCAACGTTTCTGGCTAGGAGTTTTGAAAAGATGCTGCACACAGTGGCCACCAAATCAGGAAATCTGGCAGCAGTTCCCTCAGAGAAATTTGCTTGACATATTACACTACATGCATGGCCTCTGAGAATAGATCTCCTAGTGGTGCCAGCCAACTTTCCCATCTGAGACAATACTTTCACCACTGAAGCTGTTCCCCCACATTGGGCAATAAGTCAGAAAGTCACTGACTCTGGACTGTTTGCTGAACTTTAGTCTAGACTTAGAATCAAACATCTCTAGTTTCTGTGATAGTCTCAAAGAGTAATTTCCTAGAATAATAAATAACTAGTCCAGGGTCTCAGATACTTTAAAAGCTACAGTTACAGTTGGACAAATGCTGCACATTTTTAATGTCAATAACCATATAAAGTTTTAAATGGTGCATGGGTCACTCTCACACTCCTTTTACATTCATTTCTTTGGAAGCATAAAAGTGATGGAGTTTTAGCAGCACTTATGTTTGTGGGAACAAATTTTTGAGGTCACATATATTAACGTTATTAGTGTTCATGAAAAACAGATTGCATGTGTAGCTACTCAGATCAGAAGGTCTTCTGGTTCACATTCCTACTCCAACTCAGTATTTCTTTGTGCACTCTAACCATGCCCAGAATTGCAAAAGTCTTTTGTTACCCCACGGTGTACATAAGCACCTAATAAGAACCTCAAAGCTCTGAGAAATTTCAACGAATACCACTTAGGTTTAGGTACTTAAAATACTTAGATATATAAAGATTGGCCTGGGCACTCAAGTCTAATATGCAGATTCTCAAAATCCTCAGTAGGTGTTTGTGTCTGTTAGTGTCCAGGCTTTTGATTTCAAAGGTTCACAGGTGCCCAGAAAGCAACCTGCTGAATTAAAAACTGTTCTCTGAAAGAAAGGAGTGATTCTCCTCTGGTTTTCTGAAGTAAGGCCTTACACAGTAGTCCTTAAGAAACCACAGTGTAATGAATCCAAAGGAGAAAAGATCAGCTTGCTAAAGGAAGGACTTAAGGCTTGCTGTTGCCTCAATGCCTTTTTATTGACGACTTTCATTATTTTCTTAATCTGAACCTCCCAACACTGTGGAAAGAGTCCCAGCATCCAGCTTGAACTATGAGTTCTGCCTGAGGGTACTGTTTTAGCAGACACTGACAAATAGATCTAAGAGATCATCTTCCTACATCACTTTCACTTCACTATTTTTGTAAAGCACTAAACTACATTTCTGATGAGAAGAGTGGGTGAGTTGACAAACACTGAACAGATCATTAGTGTGCTGCAGCAAAAAAACCCCACCCAACTCGATAATGCTGATCAGATACACTTGTTATAAATTATTCCTTAATTCTGAGTTGTAGTATAAATGCACTAGTGCATAGTCTCTTCATAATTCCTATCTTGCATCTTGGATGCTTTAGCACAATAACAAATGCACCCGTAAGATTAGGTGCCAATGGTGAAATCCCTCAAGTAAAAACTTGCTTTGACATTAATTGAGCTGTTCTTTTCCCTTCCAGACTTAAGTCTTGACTTTTTGGGTCCTGACTTAAACACAGGAACCAAAAACAGCTGACTGAAGAGGCATATAAAAACTGTAAGATGTAATTGCTGATCTTCAGTGTGATGTCTGCAGGGTCTGGGAACAGAACACAAGGGCTTTTAGGAGTTTAGCACCTTGCTGGATTAATCTGTAAAAAATGAAGAAGGAATATACTTCTATCAAGTAAAGAGCCCAAGGACACTTCCCTGTATGTTATCAGACAGTTTATCAAATGATTGTGGGGGAAAAATTGAGGACTAACCTATGAAGCCATTTAAAGAGCAAAATGAATGGAGTACACGTGAATAGCAATGGGAGTAAGGATCAGAGTGTAGTTTTGGAAAGGTTTTCTAAATGCAGACATTCTTGGCCATCTGCAATCATCAGACAAGCGCCTACAGATGCAGAAAATAAGAATAATAGACACATTTACATGCCTAGATTAATAATTCAAGGCTAGAAGATGTTACAATGATCTGTAAGCGAACAATATTTATTAGGTGTGAGAAAGCAATTCCAGTCATGTCTCAACTGGAACATAATTCAAATCCATTAAAAGCTATCAATGACTTAGTGCCATCAGCTTAGAAACAAAACGGAATGAAGGACTGAAGTTCAAAGAAACCTGCAAGCCACATTGAAGAGATCAAGCAGAGCCAGAAATAGGTAATATATCCTTGGCAGAACCTTGTTTTAAACAGTTGAGCTTCAGCAATCATCTGACTTTGTGAAAACCAGAGAGCAAAATAAGAACACTTCTCTCCAAACTGAAAATAAACGCATGGTTTTTTTTCAATTTGAAGTTGGTTCCATAAGCAACATGAATCTCAAAGAGATGCTAAAGGTACATGCAGATGGATTTATTACATACAACAGTTCAGAACACCTACAGCAAAATGACTGGCTACAGAAAGAAAAGCCACTGCTAGAGCCAAGAAAACTATCAGGTATGAGTCACAATAACAGAAAGACTCTACAGTTCTGGTTATTTAATGTAGAGATATCCACTGCTTAAACTTGCAGAAGACTTGTAAAAGAAATAAATAATCATCATTTTCTCCATTCAGTTAGTGCATAAACTCAGATGCAGACAGGTTTCTCTAGTTTCTCTCATCAGCAGTGTTGCTCCATGAGGCACATGGCTTATCACAGGCTTGACACAATAGTTTTTTGTGGGAGCTCTTTAGTAAATTACTAGTGGCATAATACTGATTTGACCCTGGTTATTCAACGGTTATCATGAACCATGAACTGTTCTGGGATACGCAAGCTAATATTACCTTCCCTAATCTCATTTGACCTCAGCACCAGACGCCCGAGCCAACACTATTCTTTTCTGCCAGGAAGAGATTGATCAAAATGACAAATTGCAAATAAAGTTTACAGATTTTTCCTTTTAAATGGGACCAAACCAAGAGTTGTGGGGAGATTTTTCCTTTGATCTATTGGAATAGTCATTGGAAAGAAAAAAAACACCCTACTCCAAACTGAACATGTTGCTTCAAATATGTGAGCAACATATTGGTGGAACCAGTTTTACTCTTGAAAAATAGCATCCAAAGAGTGAAAATGTAACAGTTTTTGTTTACATTTTTAATCAGAAATTTGTTTTGGTAAAAATCGCACTAGAGAAGAAAAGGCCTCAGTAGCTGAAAATTTAGGATTGTATTCATTTAATGATTTCTCCCGTCCTTCAGATGCCACTTTAAATTATCTCCATGCCTTCTATTTTTAAGCAATTTCTAAGAACATTTTAAAATCCTTTTCATTTAATTGGTTAGAATATGGAAAACCAGGAAGCTGCACAGGGCAATGAAACTAAAGAGCCATCAAGTTTCCAAGTGACTTTCTGCAAATGCATCAGTTATCAAGCTCTTTTGTCCATACTGAAAATGACTGAGTGGCTGCAAACCTGCTTGAAACCAGACTGGTAAATCAACAGGTAAGGAGACAGGAGATGGATAGATGAGTCATAAAGATCACAGAGGTGATAAGGTAGGTGGTGGTTTTTTGGTTGTTTGGTTTTTTTTTGTTTTTTTTTTTTTTTCCTGACACTGTTTCCCACAGCATTGATAAATACTTTTATCAATGATCTGGATGGGAGATTGAAGGCACGCTCAGTAAGGTTCCAGACAACACCAGGTTAGGCAGGTATATCGATCTGCTTGAAAGTAGGGAGTCTCTACAGAGAGATCTGGACAGGCTGGATTGATTGGCTGAGGCCAGTTGTATAAGGTTTAACAAGGCCAAGTGCCCAGTGCTGCACTTGGGTCACAACAACCCCAGGCAACACTATAGGCTTGGAGAGGAATGGCTGGAAGGCGGCCTGGAGGAAAAGGACCTGGGGGTGCTGGTCAGTAGCTGACTGAATACAAGCCAGCAGTGTGCCCAGGTGCCCAAGAAGGCCAACAGCATCCTGCCTTGTGTCAGAAACAGTGTGGCCAGCAGGATAGGGAAGTGATCATCCCCCTCTACTCAGCACTGGAGAGGCTGTACCTTGAATACTGGGTTCAGTTTTGGGCCCCTCACTACAAGAAGGACATTGTGGGGCTGAAGCATTCCCAAAGAAGGCCAGCTTCTGTTTGGTGAAGGATCTAGAGAACAATTCTTACAAGGAGCAGCTGAGGGAACTGGGGTTTAGTCTTGGAAAAAAAGGAGGCTATAGGGAGACCTTCTCACTCTCTACAAGTCCCTGAAAGGAGATTGTGGTGACATGTGGGTTAGTCTCTTGTCCAACTTAACAAGGAATATGATGAAAGGAAACAGCCTCAGCTTGTACTAAGGGAGGTTTGGATTAGATAATAGGAAAAATTTCTTAAACGGAAGGTTTGTAAAGCATTGAAACAGGCTGTCCAGAGAAGTGGTGGAGTCCCCATCCCTGGAGGTATTAAAAAGACATTTAGATGTGGCATTTCGGGACACAGTTTAGTCATGACCTGGCAGTCCTGGGTTAATATTTGGACTTGATGATCCTGAGGATCTATTCCAACCAGAACAATTCTATGATTCTCTAGCTTATGTTTACACAAAGTGCAGTCTGGCTTAAATACAGTCTTTCTTGGGAATATTTGCAGAGTGTAGGAAGCAAAGTCTTTATACTCATGCATACACACCCCTCTGCATATGTACAAAAGTAGTTTTTCATAGTGCAGTGTGTTAGCATTCAGCTCTTATAGCAACTGTGTAAAGCAAACTTCTGACTTCTCACAAAGCTTGCAAATCAATTGCAGGCACTCATTAAATAGAGCTTTGTTTAGCACAGTATGCTAAGAAAGCATTGCCACTAGATGAGAGCATGCTAAAGCTGCAGCGAACCATTAGAATCAGATATCACATTTTCCATGTGCAGTGCAAGATTTTCCAAGTCAGTGTCTGGAATTCAAACCCAAATACGTCTGAATTTCAGATGAAGCTTTTATCTGGAGGAAAAAAATACTCCCTTGAAACAAGATTTCAACCTTAGAAGGGGGCTGGCATAAAAATTAGGAACTATTTACCTTCAGTCTCATCTCCATATTGGCTTGTTTGCCAGGATTGCAAAGCCTGCAGTGTATCAGTGCAATCCCTTCCCAGCAACAACAAAAAAGCCATGCAAATATTGAATGCACAAGAGTTTTTTTAGTACCTGTGCCTTTGCAGCTATTCTATGGTTGAATTCCATAAAAAAAAAAATATGCAGAGTGCTGTAAGCCCTAAGTCCTGACAGCCGATTGGCTTGGTTACAGTGCCTCTGTATTTGGAAGGTAATCAACACAGCACAGAACACACACTAGAGTTCAACCTGCTAAAGGGGCCTTTAAGAGTCTGTGAGAGTTTCCCGGTGAGAGACAGCAGCAGGGAAAACTCTTACACGGTGAGCTTAGGCATTTGGTCGGGAGATACTGCCAGAGAGAGCGCACCGTATTCCTCAGTCTCCTTGTAAGTTTACTGTAAGGCTTTTCAGGGAAACAGCAAAGGCTGCAAATGTTCTGCTGAACCTTTCCCAGCACTTCTCCATTTCCGCAATAAAATGGAAAGACACAAGGTTATACAAGAGCAACTTTCCAAAATGAAGGGTGTTCTTTTCTCCCCTGCAAAGTTGTCAGAAGACTGTACAGACACTGGAAAAGTCCGAGGTCATCATAAGCCCTTCATAGAATGAAATAAGAATGAGCTAAAAAGCAAGTCCCAAATTCCAGCCACGATCAGAAACTATAAAACACTTCAAGCTCCTACTTTCATGATGTTTGAGAGCTTGTGGATAAGAATTAGGTTAAGAGCTGAGTTCAGTGGGGTAGAGCTCTTTCATCTTCTCCAGTGTATGAGAGAAATGAGGAGAGACTTCTCCTTGGAGTCAGCTATTGGTTACAGACAGCGGGGTTCATCCTCTGGCACCCATCCAGACTATGTCAACCAACAATTCAAAAAAGGGAAAAATGTAACACTGTCTTCCAGAGGACAAACAGCCATTCTTGGAAACACAGTGAGGAAGAGGCCACATGGTACACCACAAAAAGACTCAACCCATCAACTTTCTCCAACCTCCCAGAAAGAAATCTTTCTGTGGCAATCACATCTCCTTGCTTCAGGTAATCACCTTAGAGGCTAAAATTAGTAGTTTACGGAATTCCTAGATGTCTACAGCTGAGGAGAAAAGAGATGCTGCTGGAACACATAAAATGAGCTCCTCTGTCTGGAAGACCTTTCACCTTTCTCTTTTGACTACAGAAGGATTGTAGATTTTGAGTTGATTGACTTCTGCTGAACTTAGGGTAACTTCCTTTCTACTGCTGCTCTGTGCAATGAAGACTGAAAGAAATTCCAACCGAGAGAAATCAATATGTAGCTTCATAAACATTTCCACACACTTAACACCTCCTTCCCTCCTCACCCCTCAATTTTGCAACAGTATTCTGGAAAGCTTTTTAATTTATTTTCAGGAAAACATAAATGTTTCTCTTCCAACAGATTGTCCTGACTTAACACCTTCCTTTTCAGGCCCTCCAATGAGAAATGTAGAAATTTCTCAAAATGCCAGATTTTCTGAAAGGCTTTTGCTCCCAGCTGAGTGCAGCTGTTGCCCATAGGACTCAGAGCTTCTTTTTGTGAGATTCTATAAACAATTCCAGGTTGCAGTGAACTGTGAGTCTTATTATTTGACAAATCATTTTAAAATACATAAAATATACCATAAATACAAGGGTTGGAATTAAAGCAGAGTTTTCAAACTTCACTCTGCATTTCCTGCCTACTTGCTTTAACAGTCTTTGCTTTAGTGTTGGTTTTGTTCAGAATAAGAAGTGCTGCATCCTGCTTTGTCAGCCCCAAATTCATAGTTTAGACCTCTTTCTCCCCCAGATCACTTAAGATCCCATCAGATTGTTTTAAAATCACAACACTTGAAAATATATTGTGACTATTTTTTCTTTTTTTTTTCATCTGCCTTCTTAATTTCCAAGCACTTAACGAGCCTTTCTCAGTTGGATAAGTGGCAAATTCCCAAATATGTTCTATGCTGGCTGTACTCCCATTTGTCTGGGATGTTAGAATTCACAAAGACACAGAAAGGATGAGTTGATGGGTAGGAATACGGTGAGATAAAGAAAAAAGGTTCCTAGGATGCTGCAGACTGTATGTTGGCTAGAAACACATTCTACACAAGTTAAGCCAAACCTGGGCTTCTGTAAGCTGTTACGTGTTTAGGACAACATCAGACTTTTTATGGCCACTGTCTGCTGATCTTGGAAAAGATGGTACATAAAGGCAAAACTGAATTTCTAAACCCCGGCACTGCTAGGGGAATTTGACAACAAGTCCATCTGTAGTTTGACTTGTTCGCAGGGATCTCTGAGCCTGCTTGGTGAGATAAATGGAAGCTGGTAAAATTACAAAGTGCCTGGCTAGCTACTCGCATCAATTCCAATGTCATACAGGCATCTAAGAATGTGCTCTAAGACATCCTAGAAAGATGCGAAGAACCTGAAACATGACCAGAGAAGACTACAGATGATCATTTGTCATCTTTGCTCTGCATTGTATGTCTCATTTGAGAAAATGAAACTGTTAGATCTTTCACCCAAATTAATTGACTGATCTGCAAGAATCTGGTACAGGGCATACCGAGGGAGAGCCCCAGTGAAGACCCTTGAGTAGAGGAACAGCTGTAAGGGTAAATGGGTGACTTCTTCTGGATATTAGTGACTTCTATTAAGCACTTCATTAATTAGTACATTTGAGAACATAGCCATTTTTAATAAGCATCAAGGCAAGCTTGTGCATAGAGTTGAAAAGCAACCAGAGACTTGGCAGTGGAGTGCTCAGACACCCAGAGCACTGGTATAGTCCTATAAACCTTTATTATAATAATGCTTTCTTGCATCCATACTTAAGGTAAAAGTGAATGGCAAGAATACAGTACAACCCCGCCAAACTTAAAACAAAGGTCTACGTGACATTCCCAGTGTTCAGAAAGACAGCCTAAAATGATCTGAAATGAAGAAAAAAATGGTTTCTTTTGAGAATGTTAACTTCCTTTTTTTCAACTCTTTCCAACAATTGATACTTTCAAACTTCCAGTAGTTGTGCTCAGGTTCACAATACATCTACTCCCTCCTGGGGAGTTGGCAAGATGTCCAGCCTTAAACCAGTGTTCTGAGAAGGTTCAGTGGGGGGCTGCCCCTTCTTCAGGTGGTACTTGCTCAAGGACTGAGGCTCTTGCTCCCTGTCTGTGCTGTGCTTCTGGTTCACCTGTGCCCACTCTTGTACTGCCCTGATCCTTACACACTGACTTGATTTTCTGGCTTGACCTTGAACCTGTCCCATCCCTATGGACTTGCCTGATGATCAGGACCATTCAATTCAGCTGAAGCTGATTGTCATTTCAGGCCTGCTCTGTGAGATAAGAGAAGATGAACTGGGAGACAAGAGTCACACCAATGCAGGTAGAGGCAGTGGCTGTACCCACACAAGCATAGAACCACAACAGTCAGGCAGAAGGAGCAGAGCTGGTCCAGTTTTAGCAAGGTCTACTACTCAACATCTGTTTTATCTCAAACATGAGCAGCATTGCCTTCTGGCTTCCTCTACAGCTAATGAAATACAACATCTGATGGATAATGCTGGTTAAAAGAGGAATTTGTCTCATATAAAATCTCATCTACATCCAGCACTGGTCCTTAGATCATGTCATTGTATAGACTTTTGCACTGATGGGCTCCTTTAACTATCATGTTTGTTTGTGAAGAAGCAAAAATAACGGTGATAATTTACAAAAGAGTCAGGCACTGTATCACTTCCTACTGGGGTTAAAACTAGCCATAATGATTCATGGTTACTATGAAGCCATAGAAACTCAAGAAAGCCCATAAGCTGTATCAGATATGGCAACCAACTTGCTAGCAGAACAAGTTGCTTGGAAAATACCATATTGCTGCTTTCTCCTGTATGAAGCCCTCAGTATAACAGACTCAGATTTAAGATGTCTGTCCTAAGCACTTAAATTTAAGCTTTCCACCAGCTGAGGTGTAGATGCTTCAGGTGCTATTTCTGTATGGCCATCAGTTTCCGCGGTAGTTGTGTTCCCCTTGAATAATAAAGCCATTTGTCTTGTGACATACAGGAGAAAGTAAGTACTGAATCTACTTTCTGCATTTTATTCCCATAAAGAAGAAAAAGAGGTGGTTATAATCTGGACTATAACATCCCGAGGCTTTTAATTAGATTTTCTCTCAGAAAGGATTCTACTTGGCACCCTTGGGAAGCGTCCTGGAAAAGACTGGAGCACTCTTCTTGCAGTCTTGGTTAGGACTGGACCTAACTGCAGACATGGTTCCACTGGCATGACGCAATTCTTTCTTCTCCAAACATGAGACTTAATATTAAAAGGCCAAAACAACCCTCCGTCTGTAAGAAGAATATGATGTGACTGTTCTGTAGTATCCCATAATGTTCCTTCTGGACCTTGAAAGAAGGCATACTCTGAAAAATTTGAGATTAATCTTAAAAGAATTTTATAAAAAGATAAATAATGAGGAGAGCATTTCTCCATTTCTCTTTGAACTGAATGTTTGCAATCCACCCATGACAAAGAACTGCATCTTCAAACACTTCTCTGGCACTGTCTGGCTTCCACATGCCTGTCAGTCTAAAGAACATTTTTTCCTTTCATGGAATGAAAAGGACAATATAAAATATAAGTTTTATAAGCACAGTGAAAGAGATTACCTGTGTTATTTTGACACATCAGAATCTATAGTCAATTAGCTCTGGAAGACCAAAATATGTTTTTGCTTTTGAACTGTGGCTTATCAACATTTCCATGTCTGTAGCACACGCAGGACTGAATATATTTCTAAAAAACAGAGTCAAAAAAACTGTAACAATCTCTTTGCCCATCAATGTTATTTCATTATGAACTTGGCCCTGCCTGATTTTTACAGCCGTGTTGTTGAGCTTGATTCTTTTGTCATTCTTCATTTACTTCTCCAACAGTAGTTACTCATTGCCAGAAATTACATATGCTGGGCAGATGCAGAATCCAGATATTATTGTGAGTTTTATATCTTCAGGACTGATATCTGATTTCACCTTTTGCTCCTTTCCTTGCTTGTTTGAAAGCCCTTCTAAATGCCCTTTTTGGCTGGCATCATGGCTTTGAAACAGCAATTTCCCACACAGTGTTAGGTTCTGAGGTGAGTTGAAAAGAATCTGAATGCTGTGACTGCAGACTGTCGCTGAAAAAAAATAGATGTATAACTGAACTCTCTGCTTAAACACTTCAGGAGCAGCCATTTTAGGATCTGACCTTGTTCAGACCATAATTAAAAGATAACTTTACTGCTAAGTCTTGGGAAGCAGGATGATCCCTGTACAGTCTAATTTCAAAAATTTTACTTTCTGATTTAAAGACACTTTAAAGAGCCTGATTATGGAAGATGGGCGTAGAGGAATTTAACCAACTATCTTAGTAATCTTCAATTCTGTCTTTCCTTTCGGGGCTCTGGAACAGCCTAAGCAAGATCTATCAATATTCTGCCACATAGCATTCATGTCTGTAGTGCAAGACTATAATTAGTGTGCAAGAGAAACAGATTAACCATGCTTTTCCAGAGTAAGAGCAAGCCTGCAATGCTCCTCAAGTCTCATTGATCTGGACAGAACTATTTATGCTTATGCCAGGCTGAAATGCTGGGGTTTGAACCCTGAGCCCCTGAATTAAGGTTGACATATGGGTGATTCCCACAGCCCTTCATAAAGAGGTGGTGAGTTTGCCTTATAGCTTCCCCCCAGGGTGCGGCCGGCCCTGCAGGGAGAGCCAGAAGGGAAATGAGCCCCAGGGGTCCCGCATTGAGTTGACAAAGGTCAGGTGTCCCTGCTTGGGGATAAAAGCTGGGACCACTTGCAGGGAGTCAGGAGTGTCTGTCTGTGGAGTG
>NW_008584924.1:39370-41926 GCF_000691845.1 Merops nubicus
GGTGTATTGGTTCATCTTCCTGCTGGTGCTATCATTTTTGTTGGGCCTGGTCACTGGCAGAACACAGGCACATGCTTGAGTATCTTGCTAAGTTAAGACTTTAAGCTACTACATCCACCCATTGCTTTCTTTTATCCTTGCATAAAAAACACAAAACCTCTTCAGTCTGATATTTGAGCATAATTTTTTAAGACATAGACATCTGGGATAGCTTCTATTATGAAAGTATCATTAAGCAATTCAGTGACTGGTGTTTTACACAGTTATCCTAGGCAGTTAATAGGTTTATTCAGCTGGTACGAAACCTCACACATTACTCTGTACTAGCTTCATTGCTTCTGGGTGAATAGCATAAATCATTCATCTCTACCATTGTATAGATGATAAATGACCCATCTCCAAAATTATATTCTGAAGCAGGAGTGAGAAGCTGAACTTCCAGGTGGATCTGGAAAAATTTAGAGCAAGGTACACCTGGAAAGGTGTTATATAGAGAGGTGTAAGGGATGACTAATGTAAATCTTGTATTGCCTAATCTTTCTAATGCAATCCCGTAAGTATGAGTGAACTACTTGAACAATAATGCTCTGAAAATTGTTATTGTTAAGACACATACTTACATTGGCAAAATAATAAGAATGTAATTTTGAACTTTTGGGGTTTGATTCAGCACAATTACTGGTGTAACCACAAGTAAATGCTACTGAATTTGTCTTATGATGAGTGAATCCAAGGTACAGAGAGGTCAATATGCAGCCAAAAATGATGTTAGTTTTCCTGATTCCCAGTACAGCCTCTAAATATTGAAATAGAGCCTCTGTTCTCAAGTCCCCATTGTGGCAATTAAATTAGAATAACAGGTGCCTTGGGGAGCCAAGTGAGGATGATCACCCTTCCAGCTCCATCTCTCTCCCAAAAGACAAAGAATCCTGGAGGGATGGCAAGGTCAGATGTCTTCTGTTTCTTAACAGGGCAATAATGTCTGGATGTTTTACCTCTCATAGGTGCTAATTTTTGTCTTGTTTAAGTAGAAAATATTTTATCCCAAAATTAAACTACTACAAATTATTTTGCTTTATGCAGATTAGCTAAGACAGCTGATATAAAGCTTGTTTTGGTTTCTAGTAAATCTCTCCAGTGAGATTGAGTCACCACCATCAGTCTCAAGAGCAAAGCTATCAAACTTTTCATTATACAGTCTTTTTTTTAATGGAAAATTTACTTCCCATTTTTTCCCATGCTGGTGTGGCATTTTTTTTTAGTTTTCACAGGAATAAACTTTATTTGGTCGTCGAAGAGATTTTTTTCTCTTTTCCCCTTCTTTTTTTTGCCTCCTCACAGAATCAATTGCTGCCTACCATCTTCACTCTGTTCCTTTATTTTTATAGACACTTCTTTGCTGTGCCAGGAATTTTTCAGCACTTCCATACCTTTGGAAAAATACGGGTGCAGATCTGATAACTATTTCAGATTTGGAGCAAGTTTGAATAGTTGTAAAATAGCAAAGAAAAGTAGTGGGGGAAAAAAAAAAAATAACCCAAGAAAAAAACCTAACCCAAAATAAAACTGTGAACTTCGTTCATTTTTTACACTCAATGGAAAAAAGTAGAAACAGGAAAAAATAACTACTTGAATATTCTTTTCTGAAAGGTCACAAACATGTGGGTGGAAAAAACTAAAGTCTCCACTCTTAAGCCTTCAGAATCAAAGAAACTTCAGAATGACAATACATTTTGCAGAATTATTTTTCCATTATTTGAACCAGGTCAGGACTAAATGTTCAGTTCTGGACAAAACTCACCTCAAACACTGTAGTAATGTTTAATGGTTAGAAAACTTGTATGAATCATACTATGATTTATACCTTATTATGTGCCAAGGAGTTAACAGGATGCTGGGGCAGTTGTGGGGGAACTGGTATGACACCTTTAGTGTAGCTTGCCAGCAGAACTTAAGAGTTTGGATGATGTGTAAAAACACCCTTACTTTAAATCACAGAGATAAAACAGTAAGCTGAATAGACCCCATCCAAGAAAAAAAACTGCTCAGCCAGATATTAATGCAAAAATAGTATTGTGTATATGAAGTCCCAAAATGGCATTTCTTAATGAGTACAGGTTCATGCAAGATGGGCAAATGTCAAGCCTGAGGTTTAGATTTCTCCAAATTTTGCACTGTTTGAAATCCAGAACCAGATCTGTATTGCACAGTTCAAGCCTAATACAATAAGCACAAGTGAAGTCCTCAAACCTTACAGAAATTAGTGGACGTTCTACTATGTGCTCTAATGGAGAAAGAATTTCACTCCAAGATGCACTTGGAATCAGGGAGCCTCACTGTATTAACAATTACATAAAAATATAACTGTACATGACTGTGAATTGGTCCGTAATCAGAGAAATGGATGAAGAATGAAAGGCCCTATTAACTTTGCCACTAAAGTCCAAAGAGTATGTGTGTAGACTACATCTGTCACTCTCAGGCTTTTCTAGATGAATGAACACAAGGATTAAGCTAAATTTCAGAAAGCTACATGTATACATGATGGCAGGAATG
>NW_008584924.1:41957-53846 GCF_000691845.1 Merops nubicus
TAATCATGCACTTTCATTGCCAAAAGGATTTTGGAGTTCTGCCATTTCAGAAGGGTCATCAGGCAGTAGTATCCCATAAGAACAAACTGAAAACTTATATAACTGAATTATAAAAATATGTTAGCAGTTAGTTATTATTCCAGTTATGAATTCACAGCAAAATAATTTTGAATACAATGTATAGCACAAAAAAATCCATGGAAAAATGCTAAAAGAACAGTCTAGAAATCAAAAGGAACCAAGCCTGGGTTTTGGTGCAAATAACACTGTCTGTAATCTTTTTTCTGTCTTGTAAACAATAAATGTGTTTCTAACATTTGTAGGATTTGGCTTCCTGTCGATATAGAGCTCTAAAAGTAAGCCATGTGTGATTCCAATACGACATGATAATATTTTGTCAGCTCATCAGTTGGACCATTATACTGGAAATACCTGGCTCAGTCACCATGTGAGAAATCACGCCAAGGCATGAAAATAATGTGATTCTTTTAAAGAGAAAAGTTGTTTAAAAAGTCCTATGTTGGTTTATAGGCCAAATCCCTGCACTAAACCATCCAAAAATAATTATACTACTTTGGAGCTATCGAAAGGCAGATAAGCCGAAAGCATGTTTATTTTTAAATGGTATACTATATAAAAAGCATTACACATTTCAGTAATCTTGACACATTCCCGTTTATTTTGAATAATGCCTTCTGCAAATTACTTTGTAAATGCTAATCAATGTGATGTTTTGAAATCAGTCAGAGCCAGTGAACCTGGCAGACAGCTTCAAGCTGTCTGAGTGTTCATTTAACAACATTTTAAACACAAAATAAACATTTAAACACAAAATAAACATTTTGTGACAACACATGTTGTGTCAGAGCACTTTTCAGGAAAACAGGGATTCATCCTATCTACCTAGCTCAATGTAATATCTAATAACCAGTACTAACTCCATGCAGAACCACAGCTGTTGTAACCAGCACCTGAGAGGACCCTGACTTGGCCAGATTTATTGTGAAGCTGTGCCACTGCCTGATCTCTACCCTAACCCGTCATTCAGATAAAAGGAGGCATGGACAGTAACTGCCCAACTCTATAAGATTAGAAAACTCTGATTTGCACTGGAAAGACAAGGAAGGATAGATAGTTACCACTTGGGAGGTCCTACCTGAAGCACTGCTAAATGAGACCTGATCTACATCTGCCCTATCCAACGGCTTAGGTATGTACTGGGAGAAGCAGGTACTGTCATATGTGGAATGAAAAGGACAACTCCTCTTTCTTCTCCTTTTCCTCCAAATGCCAAAGAAACACTGGTGGCAAAATACAGCTAAAAGTGATCTGCTTCTTCACACTCATGCAAATTAATTCTTTTATAGTTCTGTTTTCATACATCAAAATAAAACTAGTAGGGAGTAGAGAAATATGTTTTTCTTTGTGTACTAAAAATACAGGCGGCTAAATCCAGCTTTCCTTGTACAGCTAGGCATGAAATCAATAGTACAAGTCACATAACTAGCAGGATCTGGCATTCAATCATCTATACAGGTAAAACCAAGTTCATATGTGAGTACTGTGGTTGAGAATACATTCTGCAGCTACTGCATGCATACAACTGCCTTTGACAACCATGTGCTCATTGAAGGTAGAGCATGTAATAGAAAAATTTCTCAATAAAAGGTATTTATTTTTGACTTCCATGTAGTCTTACTGAAATTGATGGAAATTGCACATAATTAAATGATAGAATACTTTGACTTTGGCATCACAAGGAGGAATGTCTTGTGAATGAGAAAGGGAGAGAATTAATTCTCCCAGTCAAAACAAAGTATTTAATTTAAAGCAGTCACGATTTTTAAAGTATGTTAAAATTTGTGATTTTTTTCTCCCCTTGTTAATTTAAAACTATGACATTTTTCCTTATTGCCTTTCTAGAGAAAAATGCAACTAAGGATATACAGGAATGATTACTCAACACATTACTTACCACATCGTATATTTTCAGCTGA
Source organism: Merops nubicus (assembly GCF_000691845.1). Classification (NCBI taxonomy): domain Eukaryota; kingdom Metazoa; phylum Chordata; class Aves; order Coraciiformes; family Meropidae; genus Merops; species Merops nubicus. Next base: position 43,955 of record NW_008584924.1, read on the forward strand.
GAGCTAATGCAGAATTTGTTTATCAAGAAGAAGAGAGTTTCCCTAGTGATGGTAATCCTGCAAAAGCTCTTTGTGTCCCACTTCTATCCACTCAGGTATGTGATGTCTTAGGATCAAGGACAGGATATATCTTTCAGATTGACTGGTCTGGAATAGCAGTAGTGTACACTCTCTGCTTTCAGGTTTCAAGATGACAGATGTATCTTGTAGTGTACCTCACATCAGTTTTGAGTAGTAGCAACAGATGAGCAACTGTGAGCATCTCAAATGGCATTATTGTTCAGGAATTAAATGTAGACCTTGGATAATGTTGGTATGAGCAATGTTGGTATGAGCAATTTTATAAGCAGAAGTAGTCATATTCTGAGGGGTTAAGTAACTGCAGTTGTTAAAAAGAGTGACTTATTTAAAATAACTTGGGGTCTCAAGTGTAAATCAGTTGGAATTAGTCTTCCAGGTGGTTTGTGCAATGTGAGTTATTTAGGCTACAGAGGTTTAATATAATTTTCCTTTTTATGACAAAAACTGCTGTACCAGGTGCACATAGGCCAGGATTTGCCAGTGTGGAAAAGTGATGACAGAGTGGTGATAACAGAAGTCTGTGAGCAGCAGTGGAAAGAGAGAAAATGAGTAGAGAGTGATTATTTATGGTTCCTTACAATACCAAAAAAAAAAAAAAGGGGGAATTAACTGATGTTACCAGCAACTTAAAAACACAAAAAAGGAAGTAAGTTTTAACAGAGAGTAAAATTACACTCTGGAATCCATTATTATAGCATAATTGTAGACATCAAAGTAAAATTGGATTTAGAAAGGAATTAGAAAAATTAAAGGAAGACAATCCATCAGACACAAGGATGTAACCTCAGACAGGAAATATTTTGTTACTGAAATGGTATTTACACACATTAATAAAGAAAATACATTTTCTATTTGTGACTAGATCATATCCGTTCCTAAAATTGCTTCACATTAAATATAGACATTTTTGTATCATATATTTTTATGCATCATGATTTTTAATATCTCATAGAAGATAATTCTTGAAATTGCCTTTTCAGTACACTTTTGGTTTTTTTTATTTTGTGTCATTTTTGTTTCTCAATGTAAAGAGAAGAATATTTCTTATTATTTCTCCCCCCTAATTTTTATCATTTTATTCCCTGTTCTCCTGGTTTCAGCTGGGATAGTTAATTTTCTTCCTGGCTGCTGGTATAGTGCTGTGTTTCAGATTAGGATGAGACTGACCTTGGTACACTGATGTTTTAGTTGTTGCTGAGCCATGCTTACACTAAGTCAAGGACCTTTCAATTTCTCATACCACCCTGCCATCGAGAAGGCTGGGAGTGCACAGGAAGCTGGGAGGGGACACAGCTGGGACAGCCAACCCAAACTGGCCAACAGGATATTCCATATCATAGGACATCACGCTGAACAATAAAACTGGGGAGAGTTGGCAGAGGAGTGGTGGCTCACTACGCAGGGACTGGCTCGGCAGCAGTCAGCGGGTGGTGAGCAACTGCATTGTACATCACCTGTTTTCTATATTCTCTTATCACTATTATTCTTTTCCTTTTCTGTCCTATTAAACTGTCGTTATCTCAACCCACAAGTTTTAACTTTTTTCTGATACTCTCCCCCACCCCACTGTGGGGGAGTGAGCAAATGGCTGTGTGGTGTTTAGCTGCCTACTGGGTTAAACTGCAATACCCGTTTTCTTAGTTTTGGATTGGGTTGTGGGGTTTTTTGCAATTTGACTTTTTGGCAAAAAAAAAAAATTAACTAAGTAAAATCTACCATAAGGCAAGGAAACAAGGATCTTTTTTAATTTTTTTTTTTTTAAAGAAAACTGAAGCAGATCACAGTGGAAAAGAAATATAGTGGCATTAATGTCAGGGCAAAGTCCTAATGGACCATTCCTAACTGTAGTTGGAAGAGAGGTGCCTAAATCATAACTCAATCAGTTGTTGACAGAGAAGGAGAGGAAAGACAGACACAGTCAAAAAAAAAGTCCCCAGAGAGGATGATAAAAGTCTGTGGCCTGACAGGGTCCTGGTCTCAGCCTTTCAGTCTTTAAATCTCTCACACTGTAGCTACTCATTTGTAAACAGATTGCTCAGAAGAGTCAGAGAAGGAACACAACAAAAACTGGGCTGTGGGAGCCAGAAACACCACGATTAATGGTGTTCTGCAGACATACAAAAGCAAATGCACTCCATGTTCACTGCATCAAACTCAGCTGTAGTCCAACAATGATTTCTTAATTGTTCTTTTGGCATGTGGCACATGGCTTCTCTTCTAAAAATCATTTTATATTAAAATTTGTGGTAAACGTTTTATTCAGATCAGAGCAAACTGAGCAGTGAAGCTTGTCCTGGGGAAAGAAAGAAACTGCTTTGAACAAAGTGGCTGGAGAAGGGATGGAGAAGAAGGGTCCATCTGGAATAAAGATTAGATACCATCCTTAAACCAACTGCACCACTTAAATTGCTTGAGCAATAGAGAAATGAAAGAAGGTCAACTTCACAAATGCTCTGTCTGAGCAGGTCATCTTCCTGTCACAGAAAATTTGCTTCTGGCAAGAACAAAGTGTTCTCCAGAGGCAAGTGTGAAGGGTAAGTCTAGAAGTGGCAGGGCAGAATCTGAGGTGTTTTCCTGATCCCTATCCAGTAGACCTACTCCTCTGATACCACACCACAACAACCCTGCTTCAGGGCCAGGTAGAGGCAAGGTCTTATTTGCTGCTCCAGGGATAGGAGAAAGAGTAAAAAGGCTTAGTTTTACATTTACATTTACCCTACCCCAAAACTAGAAATATCTCACATTTTTGCTGTCCTTTCAGCAGTCACGTAGCACCAAGTCTATTGACAGATAGTGTTCACAGCAGAAAAAAAAACTTTGTTGGTTTTGTGTCATGATATTTGCCAGCATGTCTATTTCATTGTAATTTTAAAGTATCTGGGTGGTTCCTTGTGGAAGACTAAACTGATAGCCTTATCACACAGTCCTCAAATCGGGAGCAGATTTTACCTTTTACTAGCCTACCTCTTGGATCTCCCACCACCATGAATTCCAGTGAAGAAGTTTAGCACAGAAAGCTCTAAAATATTCTGAAAACAATCTAGATGCAGAATAGTGAGCCAATAACTTGAGCTTTCCACGGAATGGTTATTCATTACATATCTTCATCTATTACAGCTCTGGTTAAAGAATAAACTTGCTTTTCAATCTGCTATTGTTTGCTTGGAAGAGCTTGGTTTTCTTCTGGGATATTTTGTGCAAAGATTGCTTTCAGGCTCTCTAGTCTATTGTTTCACCATGGAAGTTTTTTTCCTAGAATAGCTTTTCTCTTTCGTAAAGCATAATTTTGCATTGCTCTGCCCAAGACACAGAGCAATGTAAGAGAGTTGCAAGGTTAACAGAGTCTCTGATATCTGATCACCAAAGTGACACTCAGTAAACCTGCTGGTGGGGTTAGCGACAGCTGGAATGGGATGGAGGAAACAAAGTACAGCTCTGCCAGAAGCTGTGACCACATGCTCACCTCAGAGGAGTTACTAATGGGGAGGCTGTGACCCCAGCGAAGCTGTAGCACAGGTAGCTGCAGGCAGCAGAGGTGGTCTCTCTACTGCAGTTAGATGGAAGGTGCTCACTCCTCTGCTTCTTCGAGGTGCTTGCTTTGCTTTGGCACCTGCCTTCCTCTTGGACTGCACAGGCATACAGGATTGACTTTCCAGGCACGCTGCAAGATCTGCCTAAGTTTTGGGAGGGCTGTGATAGGGTCTGGAATTTACTGGTTAAGGTAATTACAGTTTGGGATTGATTTAGTGTCAGGCTCATTGGTTTCTTATACTCATTTGTGAGAGAGTAAAGCAGATGGGTTTGTCTTCCATGATGTTTTTCTCTAGCAGTATAGAAAAGCAATTATAAGCCAGAAAAGATCCATTTTCTTATTAGTGGAAAAATGTAAATAATTGATTAGAAGGCAAACTTTACAATCTGTAAACCAGTATTTACAAAACAAAGTAAAATACCAACCAGACTTGCATCAACTTTCCAGCCAGAACTCCTTAATGAAAATAAAATCCAGTGGCTACATCTAAGTTATCAAATGAGCTGCAAGAAGAGCTTCTACCTGGGCAGCTCCTGGAGGCACAGAAAGCATTTATCTGAGATGTGACATCAGAACCTCTCATTTACCACACACGCACACAGAGTAAAAAGCATTTGTTAAACAAATAAGAGTAGAAATGTGAAGATTTATTCTGGAGACTGTTGAAAGCCTAACAGGAAAGCAGATTTTATTCTTATCAGCTGGGAAAACAACTGCAAAATATAATCTTGTTTTGCCTGGCTTGCATTTTTGCTCTCTTTCTTTTTATTTTTAAGATGATAGCAGCTCTGACTTCTGTGCAACTTTTTCATTTGTTTCACAGTCCTTTCTTTTTTTTTTTTTTTTTCCCCCAGAAATTCTTTCACTGGTAGCTACTTTTACGTCACTTTTAATGTCAGAGTAGATGTTTAAAATCTAGTGGCACAGATACAATTACTGGCATGTTGACTGCTATTTCTTCTGGTTTTAGTACTCTATCCGATAAATTTTACAGTCCAAACAGAGAATATGGATCTAAAGTGGATTCTTTTACAACAGACTGGAAGAAATATATTGCTAGCAATGTTACTGTGACAATATATATAGCGTAATATTAAAGCTCTATTTTAAGCTGAGAGTAGTTTGTAATCAAGACCAAAGGCAAATGCAAAAAATCAGTGAATGTTGGTTGTATTTAATTTGAACCTCTGGAAAGTATTTCTCAGATTATGCACAATGCCTTTGCAAAATAGAAAAGACTATCACTTGAATCAATAAGAGTCCATTTAAAAGGTTTGTTCCTTCTCTCTCAGCAAGTACTGCCATCAGCAAAAGCAGGACTCAGTGAGCCCCTTTGTGCAGCTGGTTGCACTGCAAGTGCTCACGGCATCAAAAGCCTGTCCACAGCCTGATCAGAATAACAATCTTGAGTGTGGGGAAAGCTCCAGCAATGTTGGTTGAATTCCATTTTATCTTAAATCTGGTGGGTGAGGATATGCATTTGAGAAGTACACTTGCCAGTGACTGACTGCAGTCTGGTATCGGCGCTGGCTGTACAAGCTAGAGGTGAACTCCAAACGCTGCTGTAGGACTGCTGTAGGCTGGTGGTGTTCTGCTGGGGTCACTGACAGTATATATCCTCGCTGATACCAATACAAAAAAGATGAAAATTGCCTTTGCTATAAACAAGAAACTCAGATTGTGAGTTTATGAGTCAAAAAAAAAAGGACGAAAAAACTGGAGACCTCTGTCTGGCCTTGCCATTCTGAGAATGGGTTAAAGTTTCACTTACAATGCAGATCTTCCCTGTTCTGCCACAAGCCTGATGGTCTGTTGATGCCAAAGACTATTTCCAGTGGTGTACCAACCCTCAGAGTATCCTAAGACTGAAAGCATTTGGCTATGTATTTGAACATCACAAGGATCATACAATTTCCAGCCGTTTTTTTGACTGTTAATCTAATTCCTGTGTGTTAGGGTGAAAATAGACTTGCAAGTCATGATTCAGTGCCTGAATGATTCCCACTGCAAGCAGCAAATTGGTCTTAGGCTGGTAAATTTTCCACTCTAAAAGGTCAAAGTTTGAGGGTAGAGAAGGCAGCACCAACTTTTTCATGCTAAATGGGAGACAACCACTAAGAATTTTTACCAGGTCCTTTTAGGTCTTGAAGCTGTGTCAATATACAGCTGACAGGTGGAGAACAGGAACAAATAAATGCCATAATGGCAGACATCAAAGACAGACACATCAGAATGAGGACACTTGGCAGCCATGTATTGAATCCTGAGATGTCTTATGCAGTAAAATGTGGTGCTTACCATACAGGTGCAGGAGATGTCAACTCAGGACAATCGTCTGTGGTGTGTAGTTACTCTCAGTGTATTTAACAAGCTTCAGATTTTAAAAAATTGGCTTTTTTGAAGGGGTGGGATTTCAGGTCATTTGCATTACAAATCATACACTAACTGGAAGCAAGCACTGATTGCTTGGGGTGAGCCAAATTTCTTGATGATATAATACGAAGTCTGTTGGCATAGTCCTGGTACCTTATGAGACCAATGGAACTGACACAGCTGAAGGCTGCTGGAGCTGCCTTCCTTATAAAAGAAGGAATAAGGGCAGTTCTGGCAATGAATAACTCCCCGTCCTGCCAAGTTCTTCTGAAGCTATTTCATATTCGTCGTGCTCTGATGACTTTCCTGAGCTTTTTGGAATATCCAGGGGTGGGAAGGGATGCTAAAAAGGTGTTCTGTTGAATACAGGCAAACTGAATCTGCCTTAACACAGAGAAACTACCTGCTTTATGTGATCAGTTGTGGTGTTTTGAAAACAGTATGTCTCTAAAGTTTTGTTTCACCTTACTAGAATATGCATTTATCTGCAGAAAATCTTATCTACCTGTGTCTGATGAGGACTGTGTTCAAACATACAGCTGATCACCCTTCTTTCTTAAGATGCTTTTAGTCACTCCTAGGTCAGACAGCTGGATTATTTCATTCCTTTGTTCACGAAACAAGAATGACTTTGATCACAGCTAAATAGGTCTGATCCAAAATACTGGGCAGTAACCAAGAACTATACAATGAGAAATTGCTTCTACATTATTTAAACATGCTTTAATTATTTATTTATTTTTTTTTGTCTTAGCCCCGAACAGAGATGGGAGGTATATCTGGAAATTAGTTCTGAATTGTTGATGATCAGTACCATCACTCTGTGCAAGCTGAAAATGTGAAGAAATACTTAAATTTACATCACTGACAAAAGCTCCTCCTGAGGGGACATTCATTCTGCCATCTTCTGCCTGGATCACAGTGACAGTGGTATTGCCACAGCTAGGTGATAGCAGAAGCTGTTGCGAGGTCCAGTTTACTTCAGGTACTTCATAGCAGTATAGTTCCTTTCTTCAAAGAAAAAACATTATATGTATCCTAACAGTGTGAATCATTAGTGTGCTCCCATTCCTTGATCATACAGAAGAATACTCCAGTCCATAACACTCTTATATACACTTCATTGAATCTATAAATTTTCTTTGAGGAGTGCTAAAAAAATGGATTCCTACCTTCACTAGGAAACTCAGTGAATTCTAGTACATAATGATCACATGAAAAGTTCCTTACTTAAGATGCTTATGCAGGTCTTAGACTTCTTCAACACTCTGACTTCTAAATGATATTTGATACCTACCTTGAAAATAAATATGTACTATATGACGTTCTGAATTTTCAGCACTGTATAGTACTGTTATTTTTGGGTATCCACTGAAAAGGCAACACAGCAGAATGCAAGGAACCAGGAAATTTCTGGAGTCTAGGTACAATTCTTTAACACAGATGCTGGATAGGTCAAGCACTGGGAGTGCTTCTGCTGGATTCCTTACTCATGGATAAGGAAGTACTGGTTGAAGATATGATCCTCAGTGACAATCTTGGCTGTGAGCACCATGACAGGATAGAGTTTAAGATCCCTTCAAGATGGGCAAGAAGGCAGAAACCAGACAGCTACTTGCTAGTCAGCCTAATCTCAGGCTCAAGAAAGTTTACTGAGCAGATTCTCCTGGAAACTATATTCAAGCTGTATTCCACTTGGAAGGGCCTCAACAGGCTGCAGAAATGTCATAAAGCTCTAGAGTGAAAAGTGAAGAGTCTTGGGACTCTAATGCAGGTGCTGCACAGTCCTGGGTCTGGGCTGGCAGGAAAGGACTTTCAGATCCTAGCAGTAGAAAGTGAAATAGGCACGAATAGTGAGATCATGCGATGATGGAGGATCATCCTGTACTGGGCAGTTTTTTCACACTATGGCCAGGTCAAGGGAAGGAATTCTTGCCCTCTGCTTGGCACTTGTGAGATCATGCCCGGAGAATTGTGTCTGCCTTTGGGTTCCTCAGTACAAAGAGAAAGGCAAAACACTAGGCAAGTCTCACAAAGGGACACCAGGATGGTTAAGGTGAAATACAGCTGCAAGGGACCTATGTTTATTTGACTTGATGAAAAAAGGCTACAGAAGGATCTAATTTCAGCCTTCAGTTACAGAGAAAGCAGCTCCATACTCTTTTGGAGGTGTACTGGGAAAGGCTGAGAGGCTATAAATGAGTTTCAGGAAAAAGGACAAGATAGGAATGAAACTCTATCTGTTATTTCTAAACCACTAGTGACATCTAGTTTCCAAGAAAAATACCAGTAACTATATTAGCATTGCAACTTAGAAAACTGCAACAAATTATGTTTATGATGCTACAGGTTCAGTAAGTTGAAGTTTCTGGATAGCATTACCCCAAAATAACAGTCCTTGATAATATAAAATGCGCATTAAATCTCTGCTCTAATAGAGGACACAGAGCTTCTCAGTGGAAGGTATTGATGCTGTAATGTATCAGAGATATTTCCATGTCTGCGTCTGTGCTGCCAGGCTAGACCGTTCATTTTTCATTAAGGACTGAATCCCTAATTGTCCACACACACTGTCCATATTGATGTGCACTGAGCCAACCTTTAAGGTGCTACCATGTGGCTCCTCAGGTGGGAAATCTTGGCACTGCTACAGCACTGTCAGCTACAGCATCTTTAACTTGCTTCTGAAGTTTCCTGCCCCCTGCTCACCATTTCCCAAGAGAACTAAGAATCCTACTTCCACAGAGGAGGGGGGCTTTTACGTTAACTGGGCAGCAGCCCTGTCCAGATGTAACATGCGAGTCACCTAGCCATAAAGCATATAGCGCCCAGAACCACCACTGGGCAATGATGAGATGTCTGAGGAAACAGGGGCTTCCCACTGCATTCACCATTGACTCCTGCACACAACTGCTTATCCATCACCAACCCTGACTACGTTTTGAGTTGGATATGACAAAACAATGACACAGAAAACAAGTACAGCACAGGACCTATCATTAACAACTACTACTACTACTACAACAACTACTGTCACAATTACTGTGCTCGAGTCATGTTCCTGAAGATGTTGCAAGAGCAAATTATGAACCCCTACTGCCCATACAATATTCCCTTCTACATCCTCATTTATTGTTCTTTCCTAAAAAGCAGGCTCAAAAATACCATTTTGGAGTGAACAAATACACATGTCTCTAGGAACAGCCACATAGCACTCTGGCAATTCTTAGATGTGCTTTCAGTTCAAGGAAGAGAGAAGAGCTAGTATGTATCAAAAAGCACATGGATTTTATTTGTGGACCCCCCACACATTTTGGGAGACTGACTACTGAAGTAATTGATGTTTCTAACAATATAACTGATGATTAGCATGTAGAAGATATGGCTGAGGGCTCTGTAGTAACAATTCTAATAGCAGACTCCTCCATCCCACTCTGCCTGCTAATTGATCAGTGGGAGCTGAGGGGTAAGCACACTCCAGAAGGTAAGTACCCTTTGTACTGAAGGATCACACTGACATGCAGGTTAATCAGAGGTGCTCTACACGATAGCAGAGTAATGTTGTGTGCCTGGACAATCTATCGCACTATGTGGATCCAACTGATACAAGCCAAGCAAGCCAAGCTCTACAGTGTGGATTTGTACTTGAACTTGTACAAGCAAAAACCCAGTTGTACAAGTATATCACTCAGCATATGTAAATAGACATAGTATGGTATAGTATAGTATAGTATATAAACATAGTGTAGAGCACTGCTTCACCATCCTCCTGCTCAAAGCAGGGCCACATATGAAGTCAGACCATGGCAGTCAGGGCTTTATCCAGCTGAGTCTTGAAAATGTTCAAGGACAGAGACTGCAAAACCTTTCTGGGCAACCTGTTCCACTGTCTGACTGTCCTGCTGA
>NW_008584924.1:53877-59159 GCF_000691845.1 Merops nubicus
TTCTCTATATCTTGTGCTGAAAAAACTTCTTTATATCTAGTTGGAACCTTCCATTTCAGTTTATCACTGTTGTTTGTCAGCTTTTCATCGTGCATGTCTACGAATTCCTCAATTTTCTCAGTAACCTCTTTGTAAGTATTAGAAAGCTGACACTAGGTTGCCTCAAAGCCCTCACTTCTCCAGGTTAAACAAGTCCAGTTTCCTCTATCTCCCTCTGGGTTCTGTGCTTCAATCACCTGGCCATCTTGGTGGCCTTCTGCTGGACTCACTCAAATTTAGAAATATTTTTCCTGGACTAGAGGAGACCAAAACTGAATGCACTATTCCAGATGTGTTTTAATGAGTGATGAATAAAGGTTAATAAGTGCTTCCCTCAACCCTCTGGCTATGGTTATGGTAGTACAGCATAGTCTACTGGCATCCACCATCTCCAAAACCATGAGCTGACTACACAGTTACAAAAATACTGTGTCTGCTTCCTACAGTTGAATGGTTTCTGGGACATTGTGTCCTCTGCTGGATCACAAAGGTGAATCAGCCTATTTCCTTTGATTTAAAGTCAAATTTAAATTTGTATTTTCAGAAATTTCAAGAGGGTTCTTCACACAGTATATCAATACATTGCGGAGTTTTAATTTTCCTTACAAAGATAACATTATTTATTGTTAAGCATGTACTTTATTACATTTATGCTGTGACTAAAAACTATAGACACTCTAGGGCACATATTAATGATCCATTAATGTATTGCTCAGATGTTTAAAATTACTCAGCCAAATGCTTCATGCCTTTCTGCACACCTGAGTTAATACATACCCTGGAGTGCTTCCTTGCATAGTTACAGCACTCTCTTTACTAAGGAAAACCAGGACTTTATTGCATCCATGTATTAATCATAATGTGTGTTTATATAGTATGACTTCACTTAATAGCATAATGATGAAGAAGCCGGGTGTACATAGCTGTCTGGCTGAATGCCTGACTTGGGAAAAAAGGGAGGGTTTCTACAAACATCTTTACATCTCCACAGAGGGCCAAAGAAATCACAGAAATGCTAGAGATTCTTCTTTTTAGATTGTACAATCTATCTTTCTCCATAACATATGGGAATGCCTTGCTGGATCATATATACGTATCTCAGTAAGTGGTTTTTGTTAAGCTCCTAAGTGGCAAATAATTTCTGCCTTTAATGAATTACATTAAAAGGTGAAGTGCTTAGTGGCAAGAACTCATGCAAAAGAACAATTATTCACTCTAAGGTTTTTTGGCTCCAGTGGGCAGCTCCTGTAAATTACTTCAGTGGGCTTCTCCCTTCCATTTAAGTTTCTTATGTTCTCTGCCTGCAGTACCTCACACTGATTCAAATAAATTTTTGTTTATTTATTTATAATTTCTGCCACGGATATGGCTTCTTGTTATACAGGTAATAAATGGGTTTTAATGTTTCTGAAGAATTTACCCAGATGAATTACCATCTCTCAGTCAGACATCATTTTACAGCTCTATTTCAGGGTCTTCTTTTTTTGGTTCTCCGTTTTTCATGTCCTTATTGAGACACAAAACTAGGATCATTTACACAGAATTGGTTCATGAGACACACAAGCATATTGCAACAGAAGGAAAAGTATTTTAAAGTGTGAAACTTCAGAAACTATTATATTGGAGGGACCGGACACTTGGAACAATAAAAAAGAACTGATATGCCAGTGTTTTTCACATCCAGGTAGGAATTAGTATGCTGACTAACACAAATTCTCAGACAGGAAACAAGACTAGGGAGACTTCCTTTCTCCTTTAATATTATTGCATCTCCTAGGTGGGAGTACTTCAGAAAGAGATACAAAAAGACAAAAATTACAACAAAAAAATGCCTCACACAGAGAAGGATCTGGTCTGTTCTGATGCAAGAACTGGTTTCAGCTCGAGCCCCACAGGGCTGATGAGCAATGTTTAGTAAATCAGTAAACCAGTATACACATAGATTGGTTTACTGATCTATGTAGGTGTAAATTTACATATAATTCCAGTGAAGCACAGAATATTACTAAGGATAAATAAACCAGTTACATCTCTGGGTTTCAAGAGAAAATAGCTTCCAAAAAATGACAGCTACAGCTGTTTGTGGGGAGTACCAGACTGTAGTGCCCTGGAGGAAACAAAGTTAAGATTGACTCTGAGAGGCGTTCCTATTGATAAACCATGCAATGAAATCTGTAGGCTCAGTGATGAGCAAAGTAGTCACGTGGTGGGTGTTTTTAACGCAGTCTATACCTCTCTGATCGGGCAGATGGAGTGCTGTCCCGTAGGGACACGGCCCCCAGTGCACACTGAGCTGCACGGCCACTGCAACACAGACAATGGCCAGTTTCACTGGGGCTTCACCCATTTTGCCTCCCTGGGCACCCTGTTAACCAGCACAAACAGCCACCTTTGCCATTCCTTTGGCCCCAGTACAGACAATCTCTTCGCATTTTAAATTTTGCCTTTTCTTGTGAGTTTCAGAGAAAATATCTAAAGCTGCATCAACTTTTGTTACCTTATCTTTAAAATGCTTAGTGGTAAAAAATCATGCTCCCTTCTTGTGGTAGCTTCACTTGCAACATGCCTCCAAGAGTACCAGGAGTGAAGCCCAGCTAGATTTGTTGAAGGGCAGTCCAACAAACAGGGTTCAATGTTCTGATGAACAACTGGTGTGGCTTAGGCCAAGAAAAAGCACACATACACATTTGTGGCTTGGAATAACTGATTCTGAGAGAGCTCTGTAGTACAGTCAAGATGTTGTGTGCCCCAGCACCTCCGCAGAAGAAAGCCTTCTCTTTGATTTAAGACTGGGTAACAGAAATGCTCAGATATTGGGGAGGGGGGGGAAGAAGGCAAAAAGCAAAGATATGGACTGCTGTGTTGGTGGTTGGTTTTCTTTTTTTTTTTTTCTTTTTTTTGGTTGTTTTGTTTGTTTGTTGTTTTTCTTATTTTTCCCACAATGCACCAGAAACATTGCTAACACTTCTGTTTTCAACACAGATCAGTCCTTTCAGTAGTTAAACACTTCCTTGGATTCTCTCAACGTAACATAACTTAAAAATTCCTATTATTACAAGGGTTAAATTGCCCTCTTATAGTTTTATGTGGATGTCCTTGGGTGAGGGGAAAAGGAGGGAAACAGAAAATCTGCAACCAGCACATGAAGAGTAAGGATGCTGCACAACCTCTGGGTGACTGCAGTCTGACATGTAATTGCATCTTCGAACTACCCAGAGCTTCTGAGTTCCATATTCTAAAAACTTGTAGAACAGCAACTGACTAATTTATTCACAGTTATTGTCTTAAACTTGCACGGGGCTCCTTTCCCCAGGAGCACAAAAACACAGCCGACTACCACTAACCCACAGTTTTCAGACAGAAGGGAAGCAGTGCAGAACTTCATTCTTAGGAAAGATCAGAGGAAAGATGCTACTACAGCTTGAACACAGGAATGGGTGGAAGAAAACTTTCCATCTGTTGGCAACTCTGCCCCTCTGGGCGCGGGTGAATTTTTTAAAGGCAGGTGACTATGGTATGAATTGTTTCTTAATGAAAGCTGAGGTTTGCAAAGCTCCACAGAGAACGAACCCTCCATTGTGTGTGCTTCCTGTCTGAGAGTCACCTTGCTTTGAGTGAGTCTCATGGTAAATTTCCATTCACTGACTGGGTAAGCACAGCTTTTAAAATTGGGTTACTGATGTAAACATTTACAATTACAAATTTAAAATGTGCTATGAAGATTTATGGGGAAAGTAAAATCTCAGTTTTGCTATGTAATATATTACACACTATTACACAAAGATGATAACTCATACTCTTGGTACTTCAATACATTTATTTACAGAACAAATACCTATCTCAGGATTTATTCCAAAATATTCTGATAATCTGGAAAGAAAGATGCAGAAGAAGCAGTAATAAACATTTCTCCAGTCATTACTAAAATTCTCTACCAATTTACTGCTCCTTTTCCCTATCTTTTTTTGCTTTAACATCTAAATTTCTGTTTTGCTAGATACTTTTTAATCTAGTCTTGTTTGTGAGAGAAATGTTTCTTTTCCCATAGTTGTCCACATGTTTCTCCTGATAATATCAGAATCTATGTCCCCCGAAAATGGTATTTGAATGTTAGTTATTGGATTTACTATTCATATTTCATTTTTCTAATGTTTGCATCCGTGTTAGTTCTGTCTTAAATTTACCTCACTGGCTAGTTCTATTTAATGCCAGAGTGTCCTCTGCTGTACACAGCAAAAACAGCAATGTATTATGGGGACTTTCATTCATGATGATTAAAATTCAGTGAATTGATAGAAAAAGGGACTCTGTAGGGAATCTGTGCAGCTTCTCACAGTGTCTGTCAAAAGTATTTGTGCAAAACCCTTTCTAGCTCCCCAAAAATCATTCATGCTATAGATAATTTTTCATAGAATTCAGATTAAAACCTCTTAAATGCTCCCACCTGGCCCTTACCAATTTTTATGTTTAAAGGGAAGGCTTCACCAACAACCAAGATGAGGAAAATTGCCTGAAAACAATCCTCTGGGGCATTTCTGAATATCAGACATGAAGCAGGGAGAAAAGTTTTAAAAAAACAGATTTTTTTTTTTTTTGGTCCTAACTACTTTCTGATGTTTGGTGAGGACAAACTGGATATGTGAAAGGTTGTAGGAATACTCCATTTCAAGGGTGGATACTTAACCATCACCAGGATGTTCCAAGAGTAAGGTATATGCATAGTTTTCTAATACACATAATTTTGTAGAAATAGAAAGGTATTAATGGCAGTCATAATTATTAGCTACAGAAATAGGCTTCAGGAAAAAAGTGTAGGCTTTAAGGTGGATAGTTCCCTGGAAACATCAGTTAAGTTTGCAATGTTTAAAACAAGAAGTGATGCCAGGTGTTTTTTGGAAGAGCAGCAGGAAGGCTACAACTGCTCACATTAAGACTAGAACCGTTCAGCAGCACAGAGCGCCTCCCATACAAGAACTTACTTAGATCCTTCAGCTGGAAAAAAAGACCGAAGGTAATACAATATAAAAACCTGTGACAGAATGCAAAGGCGAGGAGCGAACCGTTGTTATTCAACATTTCCAAAACAGAAGTAGCAAGGATTCAATAAAAATTTAGGGAAACATGTCTGAAACAACTAAGAGGGAACACTGTTGTGCATAATTTTGTCATTCAGCTGTGGAATTCTGTCATAGGCGGAGCGGAAAAAAACCTTCTCAAAAAAATGAGTCCAGACACATCTGCCA
>NW_008584925.1:0-449 GCF_000691845.1 Merops nubicus
CCATTTTGTGCCCCTTTGTGCCCATTTCAGTCCCTTTATGCCCATTTTGTGCCCCTTTGTGCCCATTCCAGTCCCTTTATGCCCATTTTGGGTCATTTCATGCCTATTTTGGCTCCTTTGATACCCATTTCTGCCTATTTTGGCTAATTTCATGCCAATTTCTGCCCATTTTGTGCCAATTTCTGCCCCTTCCTGCTCCTTTGTGCCCATTTTAGCTCATTTCATGCCAATTTTGTGCCAATTTCTGCTGTTTCCTGCCCCTTCCTGCCCTTTTGTGCCCATTTTGTGCCCCTTGGTGCCCGTTTTGTGCCCCTTCCTGCCCGTTTGGGCTCCCTTTGTGCCCATGTGTGCCCATTTTGGGTCATTTCATGCTTATTTTGGCTCATTTCATGCCAATTTCTGCCTCTTCCTGCCCGTTTGTGCCCCTTTTGTGCCCCTTTGTGCCACTT
>NW_008584925.1:749-1070 GCF_000691845.1 Merops nubicus
TCTCGTTGCATCCCCTTTTCTGCCAATTTTGGCTCATTTCATGGCCATTTCTGCCGATTTTGTGCCAATTTCTGCCCCTTCCTGCCCATTTGTGCCCCTTTGTGCCCGTTTTGTGCCCCTTTGTGCCCATTTTGGGCCCCTTTATGCCCATTTCATGCCTATTTTGGCTCCTTTCATGCCAACTTCTGCCAATTTTGGCTCATTTCATGCGCATTTCTGCCGATTTTGTGCCAATTTCTGCCCCTTCCTGCCCCTTGGTGCCCATTTTGTGCCAATTTGTGCCCCTTTGTGCCCATTTGTTCCCCTTTATGCCCATTTTGG
>NW_008584926.1:0-2730 GCF_000691845.1 Merops nubicus
CCATGATCTTTCCAGGCACAGAAGTGAAGCTGACACGCTGGTATTTCTCAGGGTCTTCCTTTCTACTTGTTTTAAATGTGTGTGTGAAGTTTCCTTTCTTCCAGTCACTAGGGACCTCACCTAACTGCCAGTACTTTTCACATATTGACAGTGGCTTTGCAACTGCATCAGCCAATTCCTTCAGTACTCTGGCGTGCATCTCATCAGGCCCCATGGACTTGTGAATGTTAAGGTGCCTCAGGTATTCACAAACCTTGTCCTCTTTGACTGTGGAGGGGCTTTGTCTCGCTGGTCCCTGTCTCATGGGCCATTCACTGGAGAGCTGTGAAGAGAGAAGCTGTCATTAAAGACCAAGACAAAAAAAATTGCTCAGGACCTCGGACTTCTCCTCCTCTGTTGTCACTAATTCTTCGGGGAGGGGATGTCTTCTTTAACTGTCTTCTTCTGATTAATGTACCTGTAGAAGCCCTTCCTGTTTTCCCTTTCATCTCTCACTAAGCTCAGCTGTGCCTTGGCCTTCCTCACCTCATCCCTACACAACCAGACAGTGTCCCTGTATTCTTCCCAGGATACCTGTTCCTGCTTCCACTGCTTGTACAGTCTCATCTTGTTCTTTATCCTGATCAGTAGGTCTCCACTAAGCCATTCTGTCTCCTTCCTTCCCTACCTGATTTCCTACTTCTGGGAATATACAGCTTCAGAATTAGACTACAGAATTCATATATTATTTCCAAAACTGCACAGACACTCTTTACCACATGAAGATACTGGGGCAGTCAAGAAAATTGTTGAGCTCAGAAAAGCTGTAAATGGGCTATGCATGAGTAGGTGATGTGATTCACGCAATCTTGTTTTGCTGAGGTACATAAAGGATCAGACTGATAATTCCACAACAATCATATAGGAAAGAAGGCAAATACTCCCTTCTGCAGAGGGGATTATGAGTGATGTCCAACACCAAAGGACCATTAGATGAGAAATGAGTGTGCAGAGAAAGAATGTGATAGACTAACTAATGACTGTGAGCTTTTCAAGATTGTACCTGTGTTACGAAAACTAGTGAGGCTCAGCCTAAAAAAAAGAAAAAGGCCTGTGGTCTAAGAGGGAAGATATGCTGTGCTCAGTTTGATGATGCTGTGCTCTGCTTGACAGGGCTGTGTCATAGGGTCTGATCCAGAATGCCATCTTATCCTCATAAAGATATATGGGGTGTCAAAGTATAACTGTATGGAAAAAAAAAAAAAAAAAAAAAAAAAAAACAAACAAAAAAAAAACCAAACAGTGGGGAATAGTCTAGAATTACTTTAAAATTCCATGCAACTTGAGCTGGGTAGTTTGCTTCATAATTACTTGTGTTGGCTTGAAACAGCACACTTAATGAAAACGTGTTATAGAAAACTGAATGTAAGGCTTTTTCCCTCTATCTGCTGCAGCTGAAAATATTGCTTTTTCAGTTTATCCTATTTTTAAACTGCATAGTGCTTCCATAAAATTAAGGAAATTATGTAGAACATGAAAGAGAGATACAGATGCTGTCATCAGAAAGAAGAGACAGAACATACACCACCCACTTGAAGACACTAAGGCCTAAAGCCCAGAACATTACAGTCAGATGTTGTGTGTTTGTATATCGCCAAATATTACTTATAATGAAAATTTTTAACATTCCAGTACAAAGAGAACTAATAACAGAAAAGGGAGAGGAAAGCCTCGGTCCAAAAAACACCTATTAAAAGAGGTGCTGTCTTCAAATCAATTCAAGAGACTTTTGAGCCACTATCAAGTACTATTGTTAACTTTCTTACACAGGGTAGAGTAAATTAAAAATTCCCTTGGTTCGGGGACTGTTTTATTCAGCCTGAATTTCTGATTCGGTGTTTGTAAAGTGAGAGAGAACAAAAATGGGAAGTGAGATGTATTTTGTCAAGCTGTCAGCTATGCAAGTACCATATTCACAGTGCATATGTGCTCATTACAGAATTATTAGCTTTTGTAAGATCAATTCTTCACATTAATTTTATTATTAGACATACCAAAGGACAAATGGCATCTTTATGGTTTCTGTAGCCACCTCTGTTTTTTTTTAATTCCAGAATAAAAAAAGAATAGTATCTGTGCTGTTTTCAGTCTTTTAGCTACAAAGAGATAGAGTAAGCAGTCCTACTAGAGTGCAGCGAGAGAAGAGAGGTGAAGAGTGTTGCCGAGAACTGTGACAAAGGCACTTCATTGAGAGAAAAAGCTGAAGCACATATCAATTAGGAAGACCGTGGGACTCTAACAGAGATTGTGGAAGGACAAACTTAGTCTGTCTGGCAAGATAACAGAAAATTGTTGGAGTACTGAAACAACCTTCTTGAAACTGAAATACAGAATAATGTTCAGTTTCAATTACATTCAGCCTTACTCAGTACACCCAAATTAAGTCCTGAAGTTGCACCAAGTGTTTGACTGCAAGAAAATATTTCATTAGACTTAAAAATTAAACTAACTTTGTTCTGAAATTTGAATTATTGAAACTCATTTTTTCAACACCAGTGATCCTAAGGATTTAAGACTGTTTATCACTTATTCTCATTCTTGATAGAACTATTAATTCCTGGACTCTCATCAAGTATACTTGTGTTTGCATATTTTTCTCTGGAACCTGCTTGTGTTGCAGTGCGCCTCCTGGAGACAGAGGTTTCTGTTGCCTCTTTGGCCCCAAACCTGGGCACACATCCAGAATTTTCC
>NW_008584926.1:3434-3636 GCF_000691845.1 Merops nubicus
GTGTGAGTCAGCAGGCAGGACCCACAGCAGCGGCGTACGCAGATCACCGGAGAGGCTCTGCAAAGAACACAGGGGATGCAAAAAAGAAAAAAAATAATAAAAAGGGAACGGCCAGACAGACGGAAAGAGACTTCCTTCCACTGCAGTGGTGAGTTGAAAAAGGATGGCAAGTCGTCTTTCTTTAGTAGAAAGGGATGTATAT
>NW_008584927.1:0-11327 GCF_000691845.1 Merops nubicus
CCCTCTGATCATTTTTGTGGCCCTGTGTTCCAGAGTAAGTTGTAAACTTCACCAGTGCATCTAATTTTCTAGTAATGTAATGTGGAGGGAAGTTCTTTCACCCCAGGTGACTACCAGCATGCCAATGAAGTATGTAAGAATTGACACTATTGGTGGTTTACCCTGCACATAAACAGATAATTATTTGTGAACAGCTAAAGTTTGCTTGTCTGACTAAATCTTATGTGGTTTCCTAATGAGGGTTTGATAACATCAAGCAGCCAGGCTTTCCAAAGAGTAAATGTTGCACAAAGTGGCATTTCCTGTTCGAGTCACTGCCGTTGAATTACAATTAAGCCCTGTGTAATTCATCATCTTACATGATTAATTTACACAGACACAGATCTTCTTGCCTTTCTTCTTTTTAAAGGTTACATCACCATCAGCATCTTTTTATTGTTTCTCTATATGGAGTTATGATAAAAACAATCACTAATTTCTGTTCTTGGTAACTTTCTGTGGTTTGTTTTCCTTAAAATCTTTGGGTTTGCTTTTTTTTTTTTTTTCTGAGACGACATAATATTTGATGACATTAGAATGTTTTCAGCATTATTCTTTACCCTCTTCAAATACATTGGTGAGCCTCTTCTTGGCTGTTCTGTCACAAGCTGTTCACCCTGATGACTGAAGTTACTGGCTTTTTTTTCAAGTTGCAGCTAACTGGGAATGTAGAGTGAGCACAGGTATTTTAGACTGCCCCTTTTAGTGCAAAGCATTCACCTGGCCACAACTATGACAGTAAATGAACATGTTGGAAGTGGAGTGTGAACCCATTTCTCTGCAGAGTGAAACGATGCATAGCTGTAGTTTAAACCATTTGACAAAGCAAGAGACCAATTTCTAACTTCAGTCCAGCCCCTAGAAAGAGGTAGGAAAGCAGCTGGATCTTCACATGCTGGATGGAGCTGCCCCAGGGCCTGTGTGCCACCTGACTCCCTGTGGGTTATGGGTCCCTGCACATGCCTAGAGCAGGATGCTGGAGTGATACACCTTGTGGGCAGCCTCTTGGGTCATACACAACTAGCTTCCTGTGCAAGCAACCTTATGGAGCCAAACCAGCTCAGCCTGCCTTAGGATCAAGGAAGCACACATTGCTTCATCCAGCAGAGCCCAGTGGATATTCAGGGAAAAGCTCAAATTTAAAGAATGTATGCAACACTGAAATGCTAGTATTAAAGTCAACTGACTGTATGGTTCCAGACCTGTAACTGCAAATGTCTATACCTTTCATCTTAAACTTGCCTACAAGAGCACATACTGGCTACTTTGTTCCACCCCAGTAGTCATTTGCAGAATGATGGTGCTAAAAATGTCTGATATATATATGAAGGATACCATACCAATATGTATGTGAGAGGGGTACCATATAAAAAAAGGTACTATAAGGGTGGAGGGTAGACAAAAGAAGAAGGAAGGGAAATGTATTAGCATCTGGGGAGCCCTCCATGAGAAAGAATAGATGATTTTTAAATTAGGATTGTACTAAGATATCAACCCAGTAATAAGCTGAAAGAACAGCAGACATTGATATGCTCAGCAGGCAGATAGATACACAGCAGGATCAAACATCAACAGAGGACATGAATAATTCTGCAGAAATCAGGAAGGATTGGAATACAGAGAACTAGAGACACTAATAAAGGGGGCAATAGACAGTAAAGAACCAAAAAAGGAAAGGAAAATATTTATTTTGTTCTTAGTTACAGCAATGTCCTTTTAAGTGAAATCGGCTGAACTAGTGTGCATTCATATTTGGCTTATTGTGATTCCTCATGAATCTTTTAACTCTTACCTAGTGAAGCAGATAAAGTATAGTGGGATTTTACAGTACTCCTTACCAAATAAAAATAAAGCTGATTTGGTGTAGCTTAGTACCTGTGGTGATACGGCAACAAAACACGACAAATCTTTGGCCAGAAACAGTCATCAAGAAAGAAAGGAAACAAATATAAAAGCAAGGGAGAAAAAGGATCCACAGATGGCAAGGTTTTTATTTTAGAAAGGCTGAGGGAAAAGTATATCATCCTGACATGTACAGCATTCCTTGCAAGGAAAGGCTACAAATGATGAAAAGGTTCATCCATTCTGAAAAGAGAGTAAGGGAGAATAATAGTATCAGGTTCCTAGAGGTTTTCTTTGCAATAAGGGTATGTGCATCAAATGCACTTGAAACTAAACACAATGTAAAATAGCTAGTCTGACAAAAGTCATAAGATAAGATGTAAGCATTAAGCCCATAATCAATCAAAGTGGAAATACAATGTGGAACTATATTAGGGAAATAAGTTTTACAAAGATGAACAGGGCATCTTTAAGATGGTCACGTGGATGCAAACCTGCCTTTGGGGATTTGGCTACATAACAAGATTTATTCCATGAGAGGGAAATACAGTTAGTTACTATACAAAGCAAGGAAGGCACTTGTAACTCCAGCATAGTCTGGTACACAAGTAATACTGAAGAAATAAGTGGAAACTGGAGATTTTCCAGCTGATACTGATAGTACAGGGAAAAGACCTGGGGATATTAGTGCACCACAGGAAGATAACGAGCCAGCAAAATGATGCATCTCTGAATAAAAAGCAAACAAACAAATGAGCCTCAGGTAGCCATATCTAACTGAGATGGGAAAGCATTGATGCTACTGTCTAATGCACAAATGGGAATTCACTGGAAATATCACACCTATGGAGCCAGCCACTTTTACAAAAAATGAATGTAGGGTAGAAAAAAAAAGCAGGGGAGGAGAGGTGGCTTCTTTCACCTAGCAAAAGGTTGAAAGAGGATTGCTGCCTACAAACAGATGTTGGGCAAATACCAGCAACACTGTTCAAATACAGAACAGCATTGTCACCAATCAAATGTGCACAAAACAGCTAGCTAGGGAGGTTCAGCAACAGCTTTCTAATCTAGAAAAAAAAGCTGAAAACATTTTGCAATCAGTTTATGAACTGGAGTAAACAATACGGCATCTGAAACAGGGGGATGGCCCTAAGAACTCAAGAGGCTCCTTTCATTTCCCTATTCTGTACAAATTCTCTGAAGCAAAGAAGTGATTTGTTAAAGGAAGTGGTGACACAGCTTCTAAATCCAATAATCGTTTTGTTGTTTACGAGCAGTTCACCACAGCCTCCTTTTTACCTCTTTTTCACATATCATCCCTTTCTCCTGTGTGTGTCTCTCCTGACAGTTCACTGTTTCTACTGTCTCCTCTGCCAGATGTCCTTGTTGCCTGTGTGCTGTGCTTGCTGCTGGTCCCTGTGATCATTGGCCTGGCTGCTCTGTCCCATTCACCTTTACTCGTGTGACATTGTTTCTGCGAACCCAAACAGGTCTGATGGCTCCCAGATTTGCAAACACCTTCTCTTCCTTGCCCCTTTTCAGAGGGCAGGCTGTTCTTTATCTGTTTTCACAAACGTTTACCATCACACCTGAGGAAGCCCTGCTGGCAGCCTAGTCTATAACAGTCACTAGTGCTGGTTTTGGAGGGCCAAATGTGTCTGCTGGTGCTGTGGAAGGAGTTGCCTCAAGCAGTGTCGTGAGTGCTCCGGGACATGTTTTATGGCCTGTCAGCATTTAGGCAGGTGCCCCCCTGGCTGCCAGTGAGGGAGTGCAGACTGCAGCGTTGGTGGAACTTTCCAAGGAGCAGCTGGGCCCAGCAGTCACCACATGCCAGGAGAATGGGAGGGGCTCAAGAGCTGCTGTCTGGCCCAGGAGCTGCAAGCTCTGCACAGCACTGGGACAGCAGTGAGCAAGGTGCAGAGCTTGGAGAGGGAAGTCTGCTCCTCCTTCCCAGCAGAGATTGAGAGCTAAGACCCCCAGGACAATGATAAGAAGGTGCTCTAAACAGAAAACCACATTATCATGGTTGCAAATCACCATTGCTGATTATGTCAGCTAATGATCTGGTTCACAATTCGTTGTGCCTCACCAGGGCTTGGACATACCTGCAAGTGAAGTAACCTCAGACAAGAACTCCTTCTTGAAACAAGTACATAGAGCAGACTGTGGGGATGGACTGTACCTGTGGTTATGCCTTTCCCTTTATCAGAATCTTGATGCATACTTTGTGTTTACTTAGGTAATCTTTAACCATTTGTTAAACTACTCATTTCTTGCTGCCCAAGCCACTTCACTCTGTATTTATTCCTTTTTTTTTTTTCACTTCCTGCCTTCCCTTGAAAGGACATGAGGTGATGATGCCTATAACAATGTGTGATGTTGGCTCCTGGTTTTACACGCTTTACTGTCCTGAATGGTTTCTCCTCTGCCATGTGACCACAGCTGTGCTTGCTCCATAGTTTTTGCTTCCATAAGTTGTCTAAGACTTCTGTTTGAAGGACACTGCTAGCAAAGCTTTCCCTCTCCTCTTTGAAGAGGCAAAAAGTCTGGGCAGTTTTGTCTTTACATCCTATTTGCCCATTAGCAGGCAGGAGTCCTGGAAGAACCTCTAGACAGAAGACTATCAGCAGTTGTGGTGAAACCATACAAGTTACATCTATGCTTGGTACATTAAATGTGCCTAAGACAGCTCTCTGGCACTGCTGCCAGCTGCTATAGAGCAGAACAAAGCCCAGCAGCTAACCTCTTCTGTTCTCCTAAAAAAGATGGCTGCATGCAAGCCACCCACAGGCAGAGGCTCTGGGAATGGTCTGTTCTAGCTCCCAAATTGTGCTGGGAATTGTTCTGGAGAGCATTAGCTGGCTTGAGTAAAAGTTGTGCCAAGGATCATGTCAACAGTTTAATGCTACAGGCAATCACAATCCAGAGCCCAGCTTCATTCACTGGCATTGTTCAGCCTGATACTTGCTACTTGCTAGAACAACTGAATATATCTGTGAAGGTCAAGTCTGTTTCTTCCTGTATGTTCATACCTACATGATGCCTACAGTGATGCTGTGAGGCACAGGAAGGTCTCTGTACTGAAGTTCTCCTCGAATCCTTCAGGTGAAGGGGGGATTTTTCTAATCCGTACCTGGGGCTGATCCTATCCTTGCTGCTGCAGAACAGTGGTGCTTATCCTCCTCAGACCATTGGTGGGAGGCCCTCTTAGGGTTAGCAAGTGCTGTATTTTCATAGAGTGAGTAAGCCCCACTTGAAAATATGATGAATGCTGTCTACAGAAACCTTTTGCAATCCTGAGTGGTTTTTTTGTCTTGGATTGTATCTTCATTCTATCAAAATAATAGTAGGTATGTCTTCTGCTAGTTTGCCTAATATTATGGACATGTATTATACTTCAGACTGCTTTTGTACAACAGTTGGTAGCAGTTGAAGAGAATCCTCTGTTTCGAGTAAGGATTTTTTTTCAGAGCTTGCATATCCTCACTGCCCTTTAGAGCACAGTACCAGCAACAGTGTTAAGGCTGAGAACACCTTGATCTGGAAGCCATGTCTCTGGATACCCTGTGTTCAATGCTTTCTCACACCTTCTGTCCCCGTTCAGTGCCTGTCCCTGTAAAGAGAAATTTTGGTGGCTAGATTTATGTAGGGGCTCTAATTCCCTTAGATTTTAATCCTAAAATCTTTTATCAAAAGAAGCAAGGCTAAGCCTCTAGAAAACGACCTACATGTGGTATGTATAAGCATGTTTCTTCAGAACATGCAATTCCTTTTGTCCCAGCAACCAGATGTGGACACTGGGACTCTTGCTTTTTGACAAACATATCTGTTCCTTCTGAGCCCTTGCTTCATGTAAAAAACCCTTGACATCTTGCTACTTTGTTGAGAGTAAAATGCTTATCAAGTACTTTTAGTATCTACCCTAGTACATGTGGTATTATTCTTTGTCATTGGTATTACATTTCACTCACTTTTCAACCAACATTCCATCAAGTAACAAAAGGCCACAGAGATAAAGCCTCTTTTTATTCACCTGCACCAACTCTGGCTAGATACTTACAGCAATGAGCCCTGTGCTAAACTTTTTGCATAGGCAAAGAAAGTGGATTGTTTGGGATTGTTTTTCTCTTACCCCCTTGTTTTACCACAGCAAAATGCTTCTCCTAAGGCACTTGGTTTCAACAGAGAGAGAAAACAATCCCTGATTACTTGCATTTGTTTTTTGTAAGCTTGTACACCCAGTACAAGTCAGAATTCAGTTTGGTCCACCAAAGTAGTTTTCTCTTTCCCACCCTGGGACAGCAGTATCCCCTCACCAACACCCTCTAGGGGGTAACATACTGCAGTAGTTTTGTATATACTCAATCGATTGGGCGGCACCAGCATCCTCTGCCACTAACAAGTTTCTCTAAACTCCTTGCCCAGAAGCCAGCCAAGTCTGTCCTGCCATTCAAGATCCCTTCTTTCACCACCTTCCCTTGCTGTGTTCATCCCAGAAATTCTCTCCCTTCTTTCTCTATATAAAGACTCCCTAATTAAGCTTCACTGTGGGTGATATATGAAGCAGGTCTGCAGAGACACTGGACCTACTTTACCAAGAGGCAAGTCATCCAGTGCCACCTCTCAAACAGGAATATGGTCTTTGGTCAGGGAGTTGTTGGAACTAAATAAGGAAGTGTAATTATAATATAACAGAGTAAATATTCTCCTATAAAATAGCTTCCAATAAAAATATGGTATTGCCATGAAGATGTGATGTTATTCACATACTTGATAGACAAAGGCATAGAAAAAGTATCTTACTGCATCTCTGTGTTCAGGTGGGCAGCTGAGACAAAGAAAATTTAAGAGCCAGAGCAGAAGATGGTTGAAAAAATTCCTGATTTCCAGGCTTCTGTCCTTTATGGATCACAGTCTGAGTGTTTTCCTCAAGGCCACACAATAAATCATCCAGGTCTCCTGGATCCCGTTCTAGTGCTTGGCCACTGAGGTATCCTTCCTTGCACAAGAAAAGATTAGGCCCTGGCCTTGGAGGAAAAACCAAACTGTTCCAGTAACCAAAATGATGTCAACACAGATGTTCAGAAAGAAGAAGAGATGGAGTATGTTTGCTTCTGCTCTTGCATCTAGCAGCTACTGTGTTTGTGGTTCAGCTGAGCAGGATGTTATGGGAAGAGCAGACCCACGTGCTGGTTGGCTCCTGCCTGAGTTCATTCTCTTTTGGAAATGCTTTATACTGCTTTACACTGCAACATGGCAGTTCTTATCTCTCCATGGGAACCCTGTGGCAGGACTACATTTCATACAGGGATGGGAGGGAAATTTAAACACTGCCAGGCTGCCATGGAGTGTTGGACCCCATGGCTGAGGGAAGGCAGACAGCTGTGTGATGAGAGGGGCAAGCAGAGCAGAAAGGGCATTGGATGGGAAAATCAGTTGTATTCAGTATACAGCTCTGACTTCTCCTGAGTTTGCTGGGTTGCTGCTGGAAAGATTTTAGGAGATTAGAGGAACACTGATAATGTAGTTTGTCTTCCTACCTTACGGACTGAGCATTTCCAATGAGAGGAGATGGGAGGTGCCCTGGGGAGGCAAGGGGGAAGATTGTGTGAACCTATTACAGCTTATTCCTGAAAGGCACTGCAAACCACTTCTGAATACCCACAGCATATTTCCTTTCTTATGAAGAAGTGGTGCTGGCCACCAGGGAGGGTGGTTGCAAAGTTTCAAGACATGTTCCCTGGAATGTACTGAGGCAAGATGTGAAGCCACTGAGTTACTATCAGGATTACTCTATTCTTAGTGTCCCAGTGTGTGTTCACCCCCCACATACCACTACCTAAATATAGTTTCTACTGAAGGACAGATGCTGCCAAGTAGCATCTGACCCCCTCCTCTCTTGCATTCTGTTCCCAAAAGCTAGGCCGAATTCCCCCGAGACACGTCCAATAATCAGCACGTCCTTTTGTCTCCCCAGAGCTGTACAAGGAAACTTGTACTGTACTGTTAAAGCCTGATCCCAGCCCTGGCCCCTCCTAGCACTGGCCTTCCCTTCAACACCTTTTCTTTTCCCTTTCTTCCTCATTTTTGCCTTCACCCTTTTCCTTTTTTTCCCTCAGCTGCTTCTGTCCTTTCCCTCCTGTCTGATTCAATATGATCAGCGAAAGGAAGAGCCCAAAGTAGTTAAAGACAATGTGCACATATATGTGGGTGTACGTAGGTGCTGCACACACCCAAACCTCTCGACAAGAGCTTTTTTGTTGCAACAGAAGTCCTGCAGAGAAGGCAGTGAGATGGACCATCTTCTGAGTAAACGTGTTTTGTTACTTTATAGTTTCAGTTTTCCACACTGATTTGTATTTCCAGTAGCATAAATCAGTAAGGCCCTGAAATTGGGATTCCTTAAACCCAGCTCAAATCTAAGCAGGACATTCCTCCCATGTGAGCCAAGGCATGCCATGGGGCATGTATTCACTGAGGCACCAAGTGGAAAGCATAACAGGCAGTTAGTTACGAGAGGCTCAGAGAATTTGTGGGGTTCGCCCCCAAAAGGAGAGGTCAGTCATCACAGTGTGTTCTAGAAGGTCAGACAGTGCAGTCATTCAGGGACAGGTTTGGAGCTACCTCTGACCACTTGTCAGAGTCCCTCAGAATCATAGAATCATAGAATCATAGGGGTTGGAAGGGACCTCGAACGATCATCTAGTCCAACCCCCCTGCCAGAGCAGGGTCACCTAGAGTACATCACACAGGAAGGCGTCCAGGCGGGTTTTGAATGACTCCAGTGAAGGAGACTCAGTGCTGCCTCTCACTTGCATAAGAAAGTTCTTCCAGGGAGCTCTCTGCAGGAGCAGAGAGGATTTCCTTTCCCCCTGCTTTCCCATCTCTTCAGAACAGCTGCTGGGTGACACCCTCCAACCTGTCCGCAGCCTAAGCAGAAGCTCCCTGGTAGTGACACACTGTGTGGCTCACTGGGTGCCCAGGAGAGGGCATCTTTTGGACAGGGGGAGCAAGTGGCTGAGCCTGAGGGCAGTCTGACCTTCAGGGTGGGCAGTGAGCCTGGCTTTTGGACTGGGCAGCCTCCCTGGCCTGGCCTCGGAGGCCCGGTGCTTCCCTCGCTGCCAGCGAGAAGTGCGGGCTGCGGGTTGTCATTGAAGGTCCCCGAGCACCGTGCTGGCAGTGACACCAAAACTGGCAGTCTCACACTGGTCTCTGTCCAGAGGCTTTCCAGCCTCCAGTACACTGCACCTTGCCCTCGTGGTTCTGGATTAAGGCCTGTCCTTTCTGTGTGACATGCTGTCTTCCTTCTCTCCCTGCACAATCCTCTTCTGCCTTTAACCCCTTTGTTTTTCTCCTTGGCAAATGCAGTGGGGTGGGGGGTTGGCATTAAAATAAAGCTCTGAGTAGTTTGTTTCCTGCTGCTCCTGGGAAGCAGATTCATAAACTTCCAAGGAGGCTTTAATAAACTTGTGGGAGACTGACAGTCAGGAACATCTATGTGCTATTTTCAGACTTTGTGGGGCTCTTCCTGTGCTGGAAGAGACACACTCCTGTTTTCCCAAAGAGGGATGGAGACAGGAAGAAATCCCTTCCTGGATTATAGAACTAGTTTGCAGGCTCCTACAACAGCACAGAACTATCTGTGGTTGCTTTAGTGCATGGGCCTTCTGCCTCCCTGGTAAAATCTGAGCACAGACCAAGCCCAGGCCAGCATCTTCACTAACCCCAAAAGAAATGCATTGCCTGCTCACGTTGCTCGGCCCGCATGGGGGCAGCTGGCGTCCCACCAGCCTGCTCTGGTCTAAGGGTGCCCAAAGCAGCAGCAGACAGTATTGTGAGCACAGCCCAGCCCTTCCTGCCTGGGAATCCCAAACACTCCCTGCAAAGTCCTGCAGTACTGTGGCGCCAGAGGATTGCAGGAAGCTTATTGGCTCTGCTCTGGGTGGTCACAAGCCCACATCCAGTTGATTTCAGTGCACATGGGGGAGTACGATGGGATGTGAGGAATGCTCTGAGCACCTGCTGAGAGCCTTTAACCCGCAGTTCCCTTGCTCCATAATTGGGAGAGATACTCAGTAAGTGTGCTTCCATCCAGTGCTGAGCACCAAGGACTTGGCCACAGAGCAGCAGTTGGCCTTTTGTGGAATACCAGAAGGAGACCCTCCTTCTAGCCTCTCTTCAACTTTCTCTCTGTATTAGCTGCTGTGTCAATAGGCAGCACTGGGAAATTTGTGTGCTGCCTCTTCTCAGCTAACAGCTGCACCTTGAGGAGTATCAGGAAACAGCATTTGTACTGTAATGGCAGAAAAGTGGTTCTTCAGCAGTAGTGCATTACAGAGCCACACATTCTCATTCCAGGCTTATATTGACAAGGAGGGAGATAAAGCACTAAAATGACAGAGGCTGATGGATGTGGCAGCTGGGATGAGCCAGTCCCTATTTTAGGCGTGAAGGCAAAATTTGGGGTCAAGCTGGAAAAGCTACAGAGTGATAAAGTGTCAGTGAACACACAAACAACTTGGAGCTGGAGCAGGGCCCTCCTCTTTTCCGTCGTGTTGCCCGGCACGGCTCAGTCCCGCCGGCAGGCTGGCCGGGCGCAGGCTGCGCTCGCCCGCTCAACTCCAGCCAGGGCTGGGCTCTGCCGTGGGACCTCCTCAGGGCTGCAGCTCTCGCCTTTCCCGCTCCCCTCCTGCCCCTGCAAGAGCAGTGAGAGGGCAGCAATCCTCTCACATCCACTCCTCTTTCCCGGGGCTGCCATGGGGGTGCGGGCAAAGCGGCTTGGGCGATTTTATAGCCGAGCCTGGCCGCTCGAGCAGCAAGGCTGTAAGCCATGGGAGAAGGTGCCCTGCTGTGCAATACCTCTCTGCACCCAACTGCCACAGGGTGTTCACTGCACCTTCTGTTACACAGCTCTGCGCTGGCTTGTCTCTCACTTAGCTGCAAGATCTGAAGAAATATTCTAGAAGAAAATCCAGCATATTATTTGCTACCTTGGGCATGACTTGCCGTGACCCAGTGTTTTCACCTGACTGCTCTTTTCTCTACAAAGTGAGTGCATTATGGGTGCCAGGCTGTCCTACAAGACTATCCCATTACTTGCCTACATGGGAGAGGTCTGTGGTTTTGGCCTGAGTGGCCATTTGGTTTGCTTGCTTGCCCTAGTAGAAGGGCTAGGCAGGGTTTGGGGGTTCGGTAAGCAGTTTAACTCATGGATGATGGAACAAAAGGGAGAAGAAACACTTAGTGTAAGATGTCCATGAGAGGCCAGATCTAGGAAGTAGCCTGGAAATATTGACCCAGACTTTATTCTCAGATACAGCAATTCATATCCTGCACAGCTCTTGTTAAGGCAAAAGATTTACTCCAAGTTTACATTTGTACAAAAGGACACCATATGGCCTGATGCAGATGTCCAGAACTACATTGGCCAAAGCCATTAGAGCAGG
>NW_008584927.1:11343-22221 GCF_000691845.1 Merops nubicus
AGCCACCATCTCTTCCTGATGTCAGCTTCCCTGAGGATGGTACCTGCAGGGGCTCTACTTGAGTGTCAGGGATCATACCAAGGAAGCACAGTAGGGGCACATAGAAGGACACACAGCCATGTACCTGAAGTGCTGGGGTTTAAACCCCCAGCCATGAATGAGGATTAGCATACAGATGATGTCCACAACCTGGCAAGAAAGACCCTCCTGACTGGTCTTCACCCAGCCAGCCTTGGGTGGGAACTGATTAGGAGATCATCACCAGATGCCCCCACCTTCCAGATTAACTTGGAGGTGGGGCAAGAAGCCACCTCTATAAGGGCTCACTCTCCTTACAGTGCAGTTGGGAGGTTTGACTATATAGTGTATGTGCAGGTTCTGGTTATTGAAAGGGGCTCTCTGACTGTTCATAGCAAGCGGAGCTTCCAGGATGGTGGGGAGAAAGATGAGTCCTTTCTATGTATTTGGACTCATGACCTGGCTAATTCCATCTCCCATGGCTTGGATCCTTGGTCAGCTCATTCCCTTCTTTACATCCTATGCTGTGAGTGCACTGACTTATTCCTCCCTCCAGTGGTTTGGAACCTTGGATCTCTAGTATATGATGTAAGAGCAGAGGGAGGAATTTGGCTGTTAATTTACTTGTTAATGATAGTATCTTTTTACATTGGGCAAGTGGTCAGCAGTACCAGGATAGTCTGAAGAGAGTTCCTGTTCCCTCTCTGAACCATAGACTCCCTAAGCAGCTTAGGAAATAGGGAGAAAGAAAAGAGCGTGTAGGTGTTCTTGAGTCTTTCATCTGCACTGAAGGACTTGAATTGGGGTGGTGATCAGGTCAGGCCTATGCTCAGCAGAGTGACTCTGGGAATTAACAGGAATGTGGAGACCAAAAGGCACAGTCAGGGGTCACCCAAGAGGACTGGTCCTCCACCCTGGCAGCACAGTAGGCTTAGGCCTTGTTTTGTTCTGTCAGGGACAGAGCGAAAAAAGGGCCAGCAGGAGACATGCAACTGAACTAAATAGCTGCTGTTCTTCTCTTCATCCCTATCCTCTCTTTTACTTTTCCAGATCAGAAAGAGAAGCAAAGCGTGCCGTGGAGGCCTGTGGGAAAATGATGTGCTAGTGTCTATCAATGGGAAGTCATGTGCTGGTCTCTCCCATGCTACTGCCATGCAGATCATTGATTCCTCCAACGGCATGCTCAACATCCGTGTGAAAAGGTAACCTGCTCCCGGGCATCGGTGCTGCGGCCGTGCAGGCAACAGGGCAGCTGCATCCCATCCTCCAGCTACCCACACCTAGCAGAAAGAAGGCAAGCAGGAAGTCTTTGGTATTTCAATAGTGCAAGGTGTACTAGGAAGACTTCACCATGGCTGCATAAACTGTCTGTGCTGCTCTCCAGAGCGCCTGGCCCTGGGGTTGAACTGACCCAGACCTCCCTGCCCTTACTGAGGCTGGATGGAAATATTTGTTCTGTGAGGGATATGCTGCAGAGAATGAGCAATTTAGGCTCCAAGCAAGCCAAACTTGCTTACAAACTTACTTAAGTTTACTCACTTAAACTTAAGTGGTCTTACAGAAGACCACTGTAGTCTGACAGGGTATGAACTGACTTCCACAAAGATACAGGGTGTGTAGCTGGGTCTCTTTTTAGAGGAAGAAGCATCTTTGGTGGTCTGTAGTCCAGCACAATACTGGAGACCAGGCTCAAATTTAAGCACAAAAGTGGTCCGAGTAAGGTCCCTGTTTCTGCCTGTGCCATGCTAACCCAGCACCTCACTGCATGCTGGCTAAGACCCAAGCTGTAGATGAATCATACATAAACAAAGGCAGCAAAGCTGTGTGAGGTCTAAGCTAGTCCACACTGCCACCAAAACAGATCTCACCTTTGGCAAATAAGGCCCTGATGATGGAGAAGTGGTCCCAGTAAGGTCCCTGGTTCTGCCTGTGCCAGTACCTCACTGCATGCTGGCTAAGGCCCAAGCTGTAGATGAATCATACATAAACAAAGGCAGCAAAGCTGTGTGAGGTCTAAGCTAGTCCACACTGCCACCAAAACAGATCTCACCTTTGGCAAATAAGGCCCTGATGATGGAGTCTGGGAGATGTGATTTTCTACAGCCCTGAAAAGACAGAGCACTGTGGGCAGTGGGGAGTAAGAGCCACGCTGGTGCTGGCATCTGTGAATTTGTGGCAGAGGTGGGCAGTGCTCAGAGACAGGAAGACTGAGCATGTAGGATCTTTCCCTTGGCTTCAGGGAAAGTGCCGGCACCTTCTGATGTGCTCACTCTTATACCCTGGCTGTGATTAAGTGGGATGAGTGAGCCCTGGACAAGGTGTACAAGAATAACTCCTGGTCCCTTGCCCAGGCCTTATCTCACCCCATCGGAGCCTATACGCAGCCAACAGGTGCCTGGGCAAATTCCTATGGTCCAAAATCAGCACACTTTGAATGAGGAGAGTGACAAAGGCAGGCTTCCTGCAGCCCTCTGGAAGTCAATATTGGATGGTTTGGAAGTAACACAACCAGTTATCGTGGGATAGTGGAGAACTCATCAAACATTGCTTTCTGACCACACCTCTATTCCCACTTGATATTTATGTTCCCGTAGAAAACACCAATCAATCCTGTTCAGAAAGGAAAGGAACCTGGATGGCTCTGGAGTATGCAAGGTCATACATGTACTTCTGGCAGTGCAGGATGTGTGTGATAGAGAGAGAGGGAGAGAGATTGTGACCTGACAGTGCAGGACAAGAGAAACTGGCTAACGAGCAGTCATGTTTTTCAGTTACCTGGTCAAGTATTTAAAGAAGGACCGCACTGTTTTGCTTGGGGAGCTTGCCTTTTGTCCCCAGTGAAAGTTCATAACAGCAAATATTATTAAAAAAAATAAACTGCCAGAGAAATTGTCCCACCCTTAGCTTCCACAAAGTTTTGCCTTTGACATGAGTAGAAATTTTTCAGTTTAGAATTAAGATTCAAGTCATGAATTCCACAGGTTTCTAAGGGCAATGCTGTCTTTATGCTGTGAAGCCAGGCGGCTTCCTGATATGCATGCTCAGGAGGAAATACTTCAAGCTCTTTTGTAGTTAACAAGCCCTGGTGACTCTAGCAAGGGAAGGAAGAAATTCCCTGCCCCATCTGTGTGGTCTGAAGTCAAACTGCCATTGAAATTCAGACTGGCTCTCAAGGAGGAGAACAGAGCTGTTTCTTTTCCTATGAGCATAGCCAGTTCTCCCTCCCTCTGGCAGTCAGCAGTGGGGCTGGCTGCCCTGATCTGCCTTGCCTCATCCTTTCAGCTGACTTACAGACTAGAAGTTGCTGTGTAAGCCAAAGGCAAATGCCATCATGGATTGGGCTGGCTGGCATGACTGCAGTATGGTTGTCAACAGCCATGCACTAGTAGCTTGCTTGTGAAGCAATCCCACAGAAAGCAGGCCATGCATCAGGGTGTTTTCCTACCACAGAATAAGAGTCCTACCCCCAAAAAACACTTGGGCCTTTTTGTCCTCAGTATTTACTGTTCACTCCCACATATAGATCAGTGCAAACAAAAAACACCAAATTCTTTTTTTGGAGCCCACTCTGAAGTAAAGCAGTTCGGGGCTGCTGGGGCCTGCAGAGCTGACACAGCTCCCAGGAGAAATGCCTGGGGAGCTGATTAAGCTGGCTTGGTAGATTTT
The DNA here is from genome assembly GCF_000691845.1 of Merops nubicus. Classification (NCBI taxonomy): domain Eukaryota; kingdom Metazoa; phylum Chordata; class Aves; order Coraciiformes; family Meropidae; genus Merops; species Merops nubicus. The sequence goes on from NW_008584927.1 coordinate 15,028, forward strand.
TATGCTCTCAGGGCATTCTGATTTTCAAGTCTTTAACACCTAGCTTTTATAGACTTGTGAGGCAGAAAATTAGGATGAGAGCATGTAGCTGGTGTCAGAGATGAGTCTGTCCTTGGTATCACTTGGAGGATACCTGAAACACTGACTCAATCCTTACTTCTCTCTCACATGTGGAGGTTTCCTTCCAGCTCAGCCCCACCAAGAAGACCTCAGTTGCTGCTTCTCCTTCTCTCCACAGGATAGTTGGTGGGGACCAGACTGGACCACGTCTCCAACACTCCCCTTCTCCAGGGCAGCGAGTGCTCTCCCCACCATCCCCACTCAGCCCTCCGGCACAGCTACTTGGTCCTGAACCAGCAGGAGCCCCTGCCGCCACGCAGCCGTCCCATCCACGGAGGTCCCAGAGGCACCTGGAGAGCCTCACCTCCCCACCAGACAGCGAGGCCTACTATGGTGAGACAGACAGTGATGCTGACAATGTGGCCCAGGAGAAGCACCGCCGGGCTCGCAAGAAGAGCCCGCGCTCCCCACCCGACAGCACCGCCAGCAAGGCTGATGGGCCTCAGGATGAAGTGTCCCTCTCTGAACAGAGTGGCTACGAGAGCATGCCAGAGGCTGCTGTGCAGGAAGGAGCCGAGGTGGCCAGCTCTGGTGGGGTGGCCAAGAGGGAGATTGTCTGCCCTCCTGACAGCCGCACAGACACTCCGTTCTCGGAGAGTGAGGGACAGTTGCAGCCACCGTCAGCAGAAGGACGGGAGCCTTCTCCAGAGTTGATGCTCCTGCCCCACGCCACCAAGGCTATCCGAGCAGAACGCCATCTCATACCCATGGTGGGGCCAGTGGAGCACCCGATTGATGAAGACCTAACCACCTCCTACGCGGAGAAAGCCAAGCAGGCCAGTAAGTCCTCTGCACCCTGCCACTCACCCATGTCTTCCTGTGCTGCGTCTCCTTCCAAAAGCCTAATTCCTGCAAATGTCAAGTGGGTTAGCTTCCCTAGCTTGGGAGATGGCAGAGTTAAGTCAGACCTGCAGAGACTGAGGCTTCCTGTTGTAGCTTGGGCACTGGGGTCTACCTCACCCAAGATGTCCCAAGGAACAGATGAGTGAAAGGGTCTGGGAACTGGGAGTCACTCAGAGAAGCTACAGTCACACAACCAGCTGTGCTGTAGCACCTTTATGTGCTGGAAACAGGGTGGAGGTCATACAGTCATAGAATGGTTTGGGTTGGAAGGGACCTTAAAGATCATCTAGTTCCAACCCCACTGCCATGGGCAGGGACACCTCCCACTAGACCAGGTTGCTCAAAGCCCCATCCAGCCTGGCCTTGAACATTTCCAGGGAGAGGGCATCTGCAGCTTCTTTGGGAAACCTGTTTGGTGTCTCACCATGCTCACAGTAAAGAATTTGTCATTGGTTTCCTCAACATTGGTTTCTTCAGCACGTTTAGATGAAGAAGACTCAGGGGAAATGATAGTGTCAGGAAAGAAGTTGGGCATTCAGTTTCCCAGGCCTGGCCTCTCAGAGATCTTACAGCAGCTCAGTTTGCTCCTTAGCTCTCTGTGTGTCCAAGCATAGGGTGCTCATTCCGAGAGCCTCCCGAGCTGACCAGCTCAGCTCCCCACAGGCACAGAGCCGTGTTGTATTACACACAATTAAGGACCGAGATAATTTTCAGTCAGTGTAGAGCTAAAGGAGTCTTTTCAGTAGCTCATCTATTTCTCTCACCCTGTCAGGCTTGGGGAGGGACTTCTCTACATCAGCTTTCAGAGGATGTTTTCTCTGCAGGCAATTACTCCAGCAAGGGTGTCCATGTCTGGCAGCAGCTGGTGAGCCCTGGTAGAATTTATCACTTTTAGATATTGGCAGTGGAGGGCTGCCAGCAAGAACAGGCAGGAGCTGGTAAATCAGCTGTTGGTACAGTTCCTTGTAGTGGGATCCCTACTAGTCAAGACCTTTCTAGGTAGAATGAAGTACTGATAAATGTAGCGTAGTACCTGGATGATGGATCTGAAGTGACCCAAACTGTGAATATCTTTCCCCGACTCTGTTAAACATGGAATATTTCAAACACAAACATGAAGGCAGAACAAGATGTTACCTGATTTCACAGTTGTGATCTATCTGATAATATTAAAAACAAGGTAATCAAAAATTTGTACCTCGGTGTGCAATATGCTTGACTAATTTTGACTTCTCTGAGCCTAGAAATCAAGTGGGATTTTATAAAAGTGACTTAGGTGGGTGATAGAATAGGAAATGAAGACATTGAAAAGTTGCTAGACTGAATCAGAAATAAAGGACACAGATTATAATTTTTGATTCTCTGCTCCAAATGCTAGACATTTTTTCCCTAGGCCAGGCAATATTGCAAGGCAGTTGTTAAGCCTCTCTTTTCTCTTTTCCTTCGGCTAAACATTCCTGTATCTGTTCTGCCTAAGGGATCTTATAGAGGTAACTTTGAAATGTAGGTTGCTTCCAACAGGCTGCCAGTACTGTCCTGCTCTGCCCTGGGTTGAGAAGACAACTCAGCTGGGTCCCTTACGTCTGGCCCTGCTAGACAGTACAATTGTTCTGTGCCTTGTACTATTCCTCCCTAGTCTTCAGCACGCACTTTCCTTAGGACAGCAAAGAAAGCAGCAATTTCAGCCTCCCTGAGGATGAAGCTATTTTTTGCCCCTTTGAATAATGTACAAGCATGAGGTGAATGCTGAGAAGGGCATGTTCAGCTGCTCCCTGCCACCTGATAGCCCCAGCAGTGGATGAGCAATTATTTTACATCAAGACTTATTTTCATGGACAGTGTCAGTACAGAAAGCTCACAGGAAAGCCATGTATTTAATGCAGAGCATTCCTGATGGCAAAATAATATCCCATGGCAGAAGGTGATGCAACTCTATTGCCAGCCAGAGGTAGGGTTCTCAGAAGCACTGCAGACTGAGAGAATATTTTATTCTCCTATTACCCCTCTCCCACTCTCTCCCTTCTGGTTTATGTTTGGCCATGGGTGGCCTTACGTAAGAGTTATTCTGCCATGGATGGCAATGCACATGGCCAGCCTGGCCTTTTCTTGGGTTAGGGATCTTGGCAGTGAATGTGAAGGCAAAACTCTATGTCCTGATCATACTGAAGCACAGCAGCCATTAAAATAAAAGTTGTGACCAACAGCCAGTAACTCTGTGAAGGAAGGAAGCGGGATGGAAGGCGTTCATCATGTGGTGAACACAGCTAAGGAGCACCTGTACCTGCCATAAACACAGGAGGATGTGGCACTGCTGACCTGCACTGGCTCTGTGGGGAGTCTGCCTGCAGAGGAGCTATCAGCATGGGAGGCACATGGTACAGCATCTCTTGCCAGAAAGCTTTAGCCTTGGCAAGGATGTTTAGGCTTGCATTGTTTCACCTCCTACAGCCGCTCCTGGCTCCCACTGAGCCAGCAGAGTTTAAAGCTCTGTTCCTCTGCCTTTCCTGAGCCACAGCCACAGCACAGGAGCCTACTCTGAGACACAGACTCCTGGGTTTGCACAATCAAGCTCATGGTTTAGAAACTAGGCACAAGTACTTAAAATCTGAGTTAACTATCGCAGGTGACTTGAACGATCAGCCGTGGGAGCCTGGGGCTTGCTATGTACATGGCAGACATGTGAGCACCACTCTGACTACCTAATCAGATGTCTGCCTTTTGGAGCACTCCCTGTCTAAATAGATTCCAAGTGTACCTGCTCAGCACACCCTCCTTGCCTTGCTATGGCCTTCTCCATCATGGCTCCCACCACTGTACCATAAGAAGGTGAAAAACTAATTTTTGGTTTGTTGGGACTGTTACCCAGATGGTTTCTCATCTTCTGCTAGAATGTACTCTCTTTTCAGGCCTGCTCTTACTTTCTCTGATTAGGGGGGTATTTCTCTTGTCCTTTGTGTTCATTCTTTCTAACTTTTCTCTGTCATTTTTAAGCTATGGAGACTTTTTCCCCTTCCTACCTGTCCCTGCACCTCAAACAAACAGAACTGCGGGTGTACTATTTCTAGATTAGTATCTAGAAACATCAAATTTCTAGATAAATAATTTAAATCCCTGTACAAGAACAGAGATACATAATAGTTTTTTTGCACACCACTGAGATTAGCAACTGACATTCTTCACAGCTCTGTTGCCCTGCAAGGATCTCAGTAGGACTGCTATTGCCTGTCAGCTTTGGGTTTTCTCAGATTCAGGATCTGTAGCTCTGTTCTTTATTTCCTACCATTAGAGCTTTCATAGACCCTTGCCCTTACTGCATGCTTCCCAGAGCTCTGAGCTTTCCACATCAGAGGAAAGTTGGTTCAGTCCCCCTGCCTCCCCTTTTCTGAATGATTTTCCTTCATTTCTGATGCTGTGAGCAAATCTGATCTGGGCTGACTGTATACTGTCCTCAAGATCATCAATGAAACTAGGAACTGCTTCCCATATTCCCCCACCATTTTCCCTAGTCTCACCATGATGGGTGACCAGTCTTTACGCTCTGATTGTTACTGATTCATTTTCTCTCTTAATTTTAATCTGATTGACATTTCTCCAGTACATCTGGGGTTTTTTTGCACCAGTTCCACCAATTAGTGGAAACTACAGCTGCTTTAATTGCCTTTGCTCAGAGGCTACAAATGACATGGCGGTTGCCAGAGGTGACGCTGCTGCCTGAGACCTGCTTTGCACAGCACATCCAGAAACACAGCAGCAAATGGAGGCCTCTTATTTACACTAGGCAAGGATTTGACTCCAGGAGCAAAACACAGTGTGATGGCAACTACCAACAGCCTGAGAATTTGGTGGTGGGTGAGGTGGAGCAAAATAAGGGAAGGGGGGGGGGAGCAGTGGACAGTGCTACCTCACAATGCCTTGCATGTTGTCAGCTGCTGAGGTGTGCCTCTCCTTCCCCAGCAAAGGCAAAAGGCCTTAGAGCTTAGAGAGGCAACAGCTCTTGCAGTGAGGTTTGGGACTGTATCTTTCCAAAGTTCCTGGCCTATTTGCACATTGGTATTGGCTCATTCTTTCCAACCTGTGGGATCCCAGCCCTCCACAGGACACATGACTTGGACACACCTGCTCAAAAAACACTCAGAGCATTGCTGATGTAGACTAGTGGGGCGATTTGAGGAGCCACACTAAAACAGTAGCTTGCTTTCTTTGAAGAGGTGATTAATCCCTGGGGAAATGGGATCTTTAGGACCTCAGTTTGTCATCACAGTAATGGGACAAGACACATCCCTTCCTGAGATGATTTCTGTGCTGCTTGGACAGTGCAGAAGGAAAGGAAGCAATAACAAGACAGAAAATACAAATAAAAAAATCTGAATGAGTTTCAGGAACTTGGTGGAAAGCAGGAGCTTGTGGCAGAGAGAATCAGACTAGAGTTGTTCCAAGTAATTGGTAGTGAGGTTCTTTGGTTCCCCAGAGCTCCTGCAATATCCCCCTCTGATCAGCTCTCCCTCAGAGGCTTAGGATCCATTTGTAGCCAGGGCTGCTTCTCCTCAGCCACCTGTGCTCTCCAAGGTGCATGGTATTTTCACCCTCATCCTAAATCTTCTCCCATGGACAATGGGCTCAGGCTTTCTCACAACTGGAAATACCAATTGCTAGCAGAAGACAGACATACCAGGACTGTAGTCTAGTCCTAACTTGCTATCACACTGTAGGAATTTGTGTCAGTGCAAGAAGTGCTTCAAAATATCTCAATTTAAACTTATCCACTGGACTATTTTTAGTTCCTAGGACTCCAGAGCCACTCCATGTACGGTAAGGGAAGGGAGGGAAAAATGGGTGGGGAAATTTCCTCCTCTGCTTTATATGGACCTGGCTGCCTGTGCAGAGTCATCAAAGTCACAGCATTCCATATCAGAAAAGGAAATCCTTCTTGTTTAAAGCGGATGTTCAGCAGCATCACTTGACGAGATAGGATGCTTATAAATAAGTGGCCTATTCATTGGAGGGTCATACAGATTACCTCTTCTAAGAGTGACTGCAGTCACATTTCTCTGCAGAAAAAGTGCAGCAAGCAATCTGTCAGCCTGCTACAATCAGTATAGGCCACAGGAGCTGTGAATAAGATGAAAGTACCTGAATGGCAATTTGAACTTACTGCACCATGTTTTCTACTTGGCTTTCAGCTTTGATAGTTGTGACTCTACTGAAGACAGTTATGAGGTTGTTAGGCTAGCTTATTGGTTCTGCAGTTCACTGCAGTCTAGAAGACCAAAAGGTTTAGGATAGAAGTCAACTGTCCCCATCCTACCTACTTTAACGTAGAACAGAAACACATTCTGCTCAGACCAAGAGAATAAATTAATTGCCTGAACTAGTAATCTTAAAGGAACCTTGTTCCTAGCAGAATGAAGCAATGCTGAATAACCCTTGGCCCTGGCTACTCACTTAGCAGCCAACCACTAGCAAAACAAGGACAAGAGCCTCCATGGTGCAATCACAAATGGAGAGCATGATCTCACTTCATCTCACACTAAACTGGAAATTGCCTCCACTTGGGATATCAATTTACATCCAGTGGTATATGCAGTCTATTTGTATGTCTTTGCCTAAGAGTATCTCAATAACGAACACTCGATTTTGAATTCTCTGTGGCCTGGAAGGCATTTATTAAAGACAACCACAGCAAGATAAAACACTGCATCTGGAGCCCTCTTCCTCCAGTTTTAGGTCTGAGTATGGCATTTGAGCTTATGCCTTCGGTTTATGTTCTATGGAAAGCACAGAGGTGATATTTTCAGGCTGATGTATTAGCTGTTTGGGTAGAAGACCGACTGTAAGATAGTGTTGTCTGTCTTGGCTAGTGTGGATGAATTTTTCCTTCTTTCTTGAGCCACTTCAGAAATTGTCACAAGTAATTAACCATCTTCCTCAGGTATTCTTACCAGAGACTTCCCTCAGGCATCACTCTTGTCCAGCATTTCAGTGCAGATGCTGTGGGTTGCAGCACTGGACTTAAGGCCGACAGAGCTCTGCTCTGTGTGGCTTTTGTATCTCACTGCTATCCTCCTGCCCCAGAGCCTGACAGAGACATGGATTTAGCTGAACATGTGTTAGCCCAAGATAAATCTATCTGCATAGAATATTCTCTGGGAGGGGAAAGATCTTTAGTATTTAAAATGTTTGGAGGAAAGCTGTATATGATCCCTGGAATTTATACATATATATATATATATA
>NW_008584928.1:0-14197 GCF_000691845.1 Merops nubicus
CGCTGAGGCCGAGTCTGGCAGCCCCACGCGTGTAGCAACCTGCAGCAGCGTGAGCTGGCAGCCAGGCCCCCGGGCGGCCGTAGCTAGCAAGGCTACCGCAAGAAGTGCCCTGCAGTGCCCCACTACCGGGGCTGGAGGAGCCGGTGTCGCCCGGGCAGCCGGGCAGACACGAGCCCTGGTGCCTGGGAAGGGGCCTGGCGGCTTCTGGGGTCTTTCTAGGGAGCAGCGAATGGGCTGGGCTGCCAGGGTGAGTCCAGGGCAGTCTGCGTCTTGTCAGCGATCCCTCCCAGTAAAGGACTGCACCTGGCAGTCCCCTGTGAAGGCAAGCAAGCGCTCTCGTTCAAGGGCTTGACTGTTTCCAGCCTGTGACCTGCCTTCAGCCTTGGGAAAGATTACACTTCCCAAGACAAACATGATCTTCTGAAGAGCTCTTCTTGTAATGACTTCCTTCAGTGGATAGAGACAAAGCCTATATTTCACCCAGCTGCGTTTGTGTCACTTTTGGCTGTGTGGAACAGACAGCTCTGACCCTCTCCATGGCAAAGTGCTTGGTGTCATGCCTCCTTGAGGCCCCTTTCTCCTCATAACCCTCAGTGGAGCAGATTGCAAGAAGGCCTGCAGGAGGAAAGGTGAATAAAGGATTCTCACTTTAACAGGGGCCTCCTGAAAGCAGAAACCAACCACTGGAGTTGAGAGTAGGTTTGAGGTAGATCCAAACTCATTCTGAGTGAAGATTCAGAAAACGAGAGCTGGTCCTGAAGAGTTCTCACTCTGCTTTTAGTGGGCAAGTGCTGGCTCCAGATAGCTTCACACAGTTTAACTTACAGGTATGTCTGGTGTTTATAAAAGGAACAGAACTTCAGCCACAGTGCCCATAAATCGGACTCTGATTTTCTGAGAGAGACAAGAGGAGGCTCTTAAAATTATTATTTCTCCTCTGTGTTTCACAGCATCATTTCACAAGTAGATGACAATGATGTGCAAAGTCCAATACAAGGAGAGCGCTAGACCTGCAGTTCCCTTGCAGGATAATTCCTTCCTGCATTTAGTGAGAACCTCTTGTGTAAAATATGCATGTTCACACACACACGTCCAAGGAATATTCTTCCCTTGATGCTTCTGAGCAGAAACACCTGTATTTGATGAAGAAAGGCCAGTGTTCTCCCATGACATTCATTGACTGACAGTAAAGCCCATCTCCCTGCCCAAGACAGAGAGCTAGATGTGGTGTCAACATCACAGGCAGGGAAAATGTATTCTTTTTCCATCTTGCCTTGTTCAAGAGTAGCTATCTCCCAAAATGACCAGTAGAGAGTGAACAGCTTCTGTGGGAGAAGACAGTATCTCTTCCATACAGTTATTTCCCAGAGGATAACATTTTTCTCTTTGAAACCTGGGCAGTATCATTTCACATGCCTGGGTTTTCCCATGCAATTGGAAGAGATGACTTTTCCCCTTGGTTCCCACAGTTGTGGCCTTGGGAAGCACTGCTGACCATGACAATGCCTCACACCTTAGAAAAAGGAGTCCTCTTGTGTCTATCTTCCCATACATCCCCTCTGAGACAGCGTACCTGACTTGACACCATGTAGAAGAGCCACAACGATCCTCCTTTGCTGCTCAGTTCTGTCTTCTGTGCCCTGTATCAGTGCTGGTTGCCCGCTGAAACACACTTGCATTGTTCAGGGCCACCAGCAGCTTCAGGGCGGCAGCCTGCAGCTCTTTTTCTCCCACTGCCTTCCCCATGGTCAACAACTGCTGAAGCATCTGCAGTGAACTCTGCACGTGGGTGTCTTGTAGCCTCAGGAGGAGATCCTGGATGTCACTGGTAGGGTGCTGGCCCGTGGCTGTCACCTCTGTGGCTTGTGGGTCAGAAGGATTTAGTTGCCTGGTCCTTGACTGTAGCGTGCCCTCAGGTAAGGAGATGGGGGTCACAGCTACTGCTGTGTCAGCACTGGAGTGGCCTGGCTGTGCGGCCGTGGGGGATGGGAGAAGGGGCTGGGCACTGAAGATGCTGGACAACACAGCATCACTGCTCATGGTCATGTCATTGAAGGACTGTGTGCTGCCCAGATTGCCTTTGCTCTCTCCTGGACATGCAGTCCTCTGTGGAGAAGAAAACACACCTCTGTAGAGGTGGTGGGCTTCAGAAGAGGTACCTAGCCACCCCTCTGCTCAGTAGGGTTATCACTCACTGCATAATCATAGAACCATGGAATCACAGAATGACAGAATGTATTGGGTTGGAAGGGACCTCTAAAGGCCATCTAGTTTAACGCCCCTAACCATAAGCAGGGACATCTCTAACTACTTAGGTCAGGTTGCCCAGGGCGTTGTCAAGCCTGACCTTGAATGTCTCCATGGATGGGGCCTCCACCACCTCTCTGGGCAGCCTGTTCCAGTGATCAACCATCCTCCTATTAAAGAACTTCTTCCTAATGTCTAAGCTAGATCTACCCTTTTCTAGCTTAAAACCATTACCCCTTGTCCTGTTGGTACAAACCCTTGAGAACAGATCTTCCCCTACCTTCTTGTAGGCTGCTTTCAGGTATTGGAAGGTCTCTATGAGGTCCCCCCAGAGTCTTCTCTTCTCCAGGCCAAATAACCCCAACTCTTAGCCTGTCTTCACAATCCCATCTTTTTCACTTCCTACAGATATGAGCCCAAGAAGGGAAAGAAACTTTCTCCTTTCCTTATTGAGCTCCCCAGAAGTCTCTTCTTTTGACTCCCAGTTGTCTTTCTCTTTACGTTCTTTCCTCTTCTTCTAGCATGAATCACCACCTTTCCTGCAGTAACCTAGATTGTCTTAACTTGTTTGGGAATGAGAGCTGAAGGTAAGGGCTGATGTGTTACTCAAAGGTTCATTTTCTTAAAGAATACCTTCTGCTAAATCTCCTTTTCGGCAAGCAGCTGCAGGTGCCATCAGCTTGATGTGAATGTCCCTGGAAGGTGGGCTGCCCATGGCTCTCCTGTCTTCCCTGTCTTTTCGCTTCCTGTTTTCCCACTTCCTCACTTTCAGGGATCTCCCTTGTACCTGTTTGTCCTGGTTCCATGTAAAAAGGGGTTCAGGGCAGGACCCACACAGAACAGAACTATGTACTCGCCTCTCCCCCCCCCTCAAGAGAGAGAGAGAGACACTTTTGAAAAAAAAATGAAGTATATTGTTCAACAAGGAACAGAAAACGAAAAAGGGAGGTAAGGAAAATAATATATGCAAAGATTAGGGGAATAATACAAAAAATAAAATATACAAAACCCTCAGAAATGGTTCCAGGGTCCCACAGAGTGAAAGGAGAACTTTCCTCTCCGAGCTCCAGGGCAGGAGTGAAATAAGAAACCACTCCCTGCCTCTTATCAGAGTGTGTGTGGGAAGGGGAGGGAATACAATGGTTTCACACCCACCCGGGGTCCTCCCAGTTGCTGGAAGGTCACGCCCCCATTCCAAGCCTCAAACCACAACACTGTTTCTTGCCCAGAACACACCATAGTGTTCAAGAAACAGCTGAATAACTCACCTTAATGAAATACTTTTTCCTAGTACAGCGATACAATGAAAAGGTGCAGAAGTTGAGGAAGAAAGTAGTTCCTGGCAGTGCAGAGCATATGGGCCCTAGATAGGGGCAAATAAAGACAAAGACTCAGTGATAAACTCTGGTGCTGGAGTCCCGCTAGCCCTGAGCAATAACCTCACTGTTGAATGACATCCCTCCTTGGAAACCCCTGTGCCATTTGGGTGTGTCCCTGAACCTCAGTGAGAAACTTCACCACTCCTTGGTCATCTCCATGACCCAAGGTGTGAGAGGAGTCTGGTCCTAGGAATGCATTTGGATACAATCAGGTGTGAGAGAGGATGCTTATGAGCAGATGCCTTCTCCTCACCACAGGATTGCCACTTATCCCTCTCCCCCACCAGCTCACGAGTCTCTGTCCCTACTCATGGATCAGCTCCAGTGCTGGCCATGCAGGACACCCATCCCTCTGCCTGCCCTCGGGAGTCACGGTCAGCTTTACCCTCAGGGATGGCTCCGTGGTTTTCGTACTCGTCCAGCCTCTGCACCAGGGGTTTGTGGCAGCCATAGAGCGTCCGGAGGAGGCAGGTGGTGCTGGCGTGGTGGGCCACCCGGAGGGACCTGAAGAACTGCTGGTACTCCTGGTCAGAGAGTGGCGTCCCCGGCTGCTGCACCTTGGCACCCCGGGGGCCAGCTGTGCAGCCCCAGCACAAGAGCACTGCTGACAAACAAAGCGCAGGGAGTCAGAGCGAGAAGGAAATGCTAACCATGGCACACTCAAGAGCTGGACGGCTGAGCCCAGATCTCTGTTCTCTTCTCTGGGTGCAGGATCCAGCACACGGGAAATGCACTAATAGGCTCAAGATGGGGGGTCTAGACCTAGGGAAAACCCGCTCTGCCCATGTTGAAAGGAGTGTAGTATTTTAAGGGACAGTACATGGCCGAGGGACTTTCAACCAAAGCTCTGGAGATTCAAGTCTTCAATGGGGTGAAATGTCGTAGAAGTCATGGCTGAAACCGGGAATGCAGCACTGCTCTTGGGGCTGGAGCAAACAGTTTCGTTTCAAGATTTTAGAATCTGCAAATTCCCTTCCTCTGGGTAAGTGGGTCCAGACACCTTGAGTTAACAGAGTGTGCCCCAGTGGACCTGTGTATGCCCTTACAGGGGTCCAGGCATTCACTGAACCCATATGCAAAACTTCAAGCCAGCTGTTCCCTGTAAGGAACATTACGAAAGCTTGTGAAATCAAACCTTTGGAGGTTAGATGTGTCCAAGTAAAAGCTTCATATGCAATCTTAACTTCCTCTGCTCTTGCATATGCTTTTTATACATTCTTTAAGTACACAGCAACCTACTGTTCTCTCCTAAAGATTTATCAGCTCCTTCAGTGTATAGACTGGACCTGTTCTGGCAGTGAGTCCGTTTCCCAGGTCAGGGACTTACTGCATTCCAGACATCTGCCTCATTTCTCACAGCTTGGAAGGTATAAGGAAGAATGAGTCAGGAAGGTGCTGGAAGAGCAAGGGTAGTTTTATGGATACTCTTCCAAGAGCTGAGTTTTATTCCTGGCTACACCACAGAAGTTCCTGTGTGATGCTTGGTGAGTGCAGGGTTTCTTAGCGTGTCATTAATGGCATTTTCTTTACCTTGTGGGTTGCTCATTAGTGTGAGGCTGAGCTCTCTGACAGCTTTGCAGTCTGCATGTGGTGTATTTTGAACGGCATGCAAGTGCTACATTAGCATACGTATTCTGAGAAGCTAGGGCTGAGATATCACAAACTGAGATTCTAAAAGTAGTGAATGTTTTTAACTTTAATCCCTCTCTGCCCTAATTCTGCCATTTGCAAAATCACTATAAACCAATTAATAGCTGTGAAGCTCTAAAACATAGAGTATATAAAAAGTAGATGAGGAAATGAGTCATTCTATCTTTAAGAGAGTTCAAATGGGATCAGTAAGCAAATTGGAGAGTCAAACACTGACCACTAAGGGTGACATAACATACTGAGTAGCTGCTCATTAGAATAGCAGTGTCCCTCCAGAGACTAAAGAAGCCAAAACCCACATGAAACCAGTGAAGCCAGGTAATTAAAGAGCTGGGTTACCATGTCTATGTGCAGGGGGAACAAATCTAAGGTTGCAAAATGACTGTGATTCAGGCATACTCCAAGTTTGATTTTGCAACATATGTAATAGTCTCTTAAGCTATGATGTCTTTTTTTTTTTTTTTTTATAAAAACAAACTTAAAAACTTCCTCATGGCCTGTATTTTGTCAATACCATGTGTCTGTAGATGCAGTAGGATCAAACAAAACCACGTAATGTTCCTCCTGAGAGGACAGTGGGGTTGCTGAGCACTCAGTGAGGCAGTAGGAGAGGAAAGCACCACACTTTGCTGGACAACTGTGTAGGGGTTTGCAGAAGGCAAGGAACGAGGAGTCTGGGGTACATAGGATCCCTCCACAGTGTCCTGCTAGGACGTGGTCAGAGCAGCCTGGCCTTTCTATCCATTTCTTCCATATATATTCCTTTCTGTCTTTAACCAAGGTCCTCTCTCAGACCTCTTCCTCCTGCCTCCCCTGTCACTTCACCTGGCCAGCATCTCCCTTTTGGCCTTGCAGGGCAAGTCCAGATCTCAGCCTTTGCACTGGTGTCTGGTTTATGTGCCCAGCCATCCCCATCATCACGTCTCCAGTCTCCACCTCTGCTTCAGCTTCTGCCCACTGCATCCAGCTCCAAGTCCTCCTCCCCGGTTCCTAGGTCACTCTCTGGCCCTCCTTGGTGAATAAAGTACCAGCTCCAATGGGTGAAGACTGACAAAATTTTAAGCAGCCACCATCTTTGCACCTGAGGTGTTTGAGGGTGCTCTCTTCCTCTCACCTCCAAACTGCCAAAGCTGAGGAGCAATGGTAAGGGCTAAAGAGCAGCTGGGTGGGCCACCCTTCCTCACGACCTGGCTCGAAGGGGAGATGTTTCCTACTCACCAGACAAAACCAGGTAGGTCCACATTGCTGACATCATGCTGTGAGCAGTACCTGTAGCAGCCTGGGCCCCCTGTGCTGCTGGAGGTGTCCCCTCTGCTGCTGCCCCCACCTGCCTGGGTCATCCTTCTGCCGTGATGGGCTTGCCCAGGAGAGCTGGGGAAGGTGCCATGGCTGGTGGTGTCACAGACACCTCCGCTCCCCGTGTTCTCCTGCCGTTTGCCTGGCCTGCTTGCTGCCCGCTGCTGGGCTCGGGTCGGGGAGGGCAGCAGTGGCCACCTGCGTGAGGCTGGGTTTGGATTTGGCCCACCTCCTGTGGCAGCAGGGTCTGCTCTCCTCCCCGCTGTCCCACCACATCCAGACTCCAGAAAGCCCGCACGGAAGATGTTTGGTTTCCCTGGGCTGTTACCCATGGTAACCTGCTGTTCTCCATGCCTCCCCTGTCTTCTCAAGGCTTGTGGTCTCAGTGGTGGCTCACCTGCTCCTGGCCAGCCGTGTCCTTCATGGAGCAGCGTCTTTGGGGCCACTGTCTGTCTGTCATCACAGCAGCTTGGTGCAGCCCGTCACCTCCCCAGGCTACAGGTGATCTCTCTCGTTCCTCATTCGGTCTCACAAGGACCGGGTTACTCATCAGCCAGGACACTGCCTGGGGGACTCAGCTTTGTCCAAACGTGGCTGCTCTGGAGACCAGCACCTTGTCCCTCTCTGGTGCTCAGTGGTGTTTAGGGACAGATCTTTACTACCTGTTGCACAATGTGCTTTTCTGCCATATCCCCCAACCTGCCTGGCTCTGCACAGCATCAGCTGTCCTCCTGCATCCACCTTCTGCCTTCTGTAGGTACTTCCCCACCATTTTAGGGTGTGTGTTGACCACGTGCTTGCAGCATCTCTTGAACAGCAGCAGGAGGGGACTGAACCAGAAGGATATTTCCCACTTGCTAAAATCAGAGGGATGTTTCAGCAGCATCAGGCTTACCTGCAGAGCAGCACTGCCTCATAGGTGGATGAGGGATTGCATGGGGAGGGAGACCTTAGCTCCCTTGCTTCTTACCAAAGATCAAATCCTGCAGCCACTGCCTGCTGCTGGGAGAAATGGAAACGCCCTCCTGTGGAGGAGGCAGCAGGGAGCAGGATGGACATGACTATAGCCAACAAAATGTTGGTTCTCCATTTTATTTCTTTTATCATGGTGGCATTATGCAGGTGGGGAGATCTTCCCTCTGCCCTTGGGAGGACCTGGTAACCCACTGTTATTGTGATACTCACCTCTGGTACACCGCTGAGCAGCCAGTTCACTTTGTTTCTTATTTTGAAAGTACAAGATGCTGGTTGATATCTCTTTTTCTTAAGACCACCCTGTTATGATTAATTTTATACTTACTCGTAGCAGCATGGTGGGACTGCACATGACCAAAATGGAGCAACACCACTGCAGAGCTGGCATTCACATGTGCAGGTTTTAACCATTTTCCTTCTGTAACCTGTACATTTCTAGGATGTCACTGAGCCCTCAGCATCTTCGGATGCCTCTGTACAAATACCACTGCACAAATGTAGTGCTAAAGCTAAATGGGTGACGTGATTTTCTATCCCACAAACCCCACCCCCACAAAGCCTGCTTCTGCTCTGAAAAAGAGATCCTTGAGAAGTGGCATTTTGTGTTGGCTGACTAAATCACCTCAGTGTTCATGCATAAACAGGTGTGTGCGACTGGTTTTTGTCTGCTCAGTGCCAGTCCTGTAAACTCCATCTGAAACAAGGCAGCCAAATTGCCAGTTTTCTGGAGCACAGGATAGGAAATTCTGTTTTTGGACTGTTCCTGTTGATAATGTGCGAGCAGGCCAAAATCTCTTTTCTCACCCAGGCCTGCGCCTGCCTGGGTGAGCCACTGAGACCAACCAAACAAAATGCTCCTTCAGTGAAGGCAATAAACAGGACACCAGACAGACACAGAAAGCAGCCCAGTTGTGAAAGTGGCATTTTTCATCTACCTTCAGAACAGAACTGCATTAACTACATTATATTTCCATTTAGTTCACTAGGAGGAAACGTAATGGCTTGAAGAATCTGTATTTTTGTTACACAGAACACAGCAGGGGGCATTTTTGGTCTGGAAATGCAGAAGGAGGAACATGCAGACACTTGTGAGCAGGCAGCAAGCTTGCAGGTAGCTCTCAGCAGCATGTGTAGTTGACCCTGTCTTTGCTACATGAGCTGGCCCTGGTTATTGGACCCAGACAGCAGTGTCACTGTCTGTGGCAGAACAGACCCTGCCTCATGTCTCTGGGTGTCATTTTCCTTTAGTCTAGCTTGCTTTCGTCTACTAAATACTTACTCTGCTGTAATCTACAGCACCACTGCTATGACAGGAATTTATTACACGTTTTCCTTTCTCTGGTCAGCATTTGCAGTCCTTGACTTGGCTTTAACCTCCTGAATGGAGTGAAGAGAAGCAGCTTTGGGGACAGAAGCAGCTAAACACCGAGACAGTAAAGAGATTGCTCACAAGGTGAGAAAGTGAATAGAGCCCGTCTGGGAAGGGAAGAGAAGAGCTGAATGATGAAAACTTGGTGTGTACTGTGCTGCATGCTCCGCACTCACCTTGCCTCTTCTGCTCCTGTCCTATAGAGATTTTGCTTTCAGGAAGATTTGTAGGCAGGGTACAATAATGAAGAAGCATCCTCTGTGGGGTATCTCAACCCTTTCAAAAAGACTGTGTCCAAAATGAAATAAAATCCTGTGTATTTTTCAGCAAAGACTGTTCTCAGAATGTTGGAAGGCTCAACTAATGAAAGAGTGGCTTTTTCTTCCTTTCATGATGACAATAGTTTGAAAGTTTTATTGGTCAGTTTGCTGCCTTGAGGGGCATACCTTGGCCCAGTGCTAGACCTTTATTTGTACCACAAATGTTTTCCAGCCCTGAGTGTTGTACACAAAACTTTGGGAATATAACCAGTGTGGTGGTGTCTTCCAAAATCTGCAGATCACATGAAACAAACCCTGAGGGGTTTATCCTGCTACATTTACCTCATATTCTGATCTCCCACATGTAAGAGGATGATCTTAACTCTGGAAGTGGTGCCATCCAGCCAACCAGCTTACCTCATGCTCCAGCATCCATTTCTGAGGTGTAATCCCCATGTGAATACAATAAATAAAAAATCAGGACCCTCTAGATGTTTCAGTCTAAATGGTCATTTCCATGCTTGATTAATAAAACAGTTTCTTTCTACTCACTTCCCTGTCTGTTCTGTAGACAAAATATAGATGCAATCTGCTGCAGAATATGTAGCACTTTCTTTTTAAGGAAAAGGGCTATGACTGGAAATAAGAAAGAAAATAGTCTGCTTGGCAGGGGTGGATATTCCTGTGGTGTTGGCTTCTTCCTTCCTTGACTAAGCATGGGAATGATGGTAGAAGAGCAGTGATTCATAGGCAACAGGAAGAAAAGTGGATACAGTGAGGTTTGCTGAGGAGAGTACTGATGACGTTCCTCTAACCTCATTAGACATGGGAAATTTGAGGACAAGCAAATGACAGGATTTGTCCTTTTGGGCTGTAACTTTATGACAGAGGACCCTCTTTGCAATCTGTGCCACAGTGGCCGCCCATCCTCAGGCCATGCTCCCTTCCCATGCTCCTCTGTCTCTGTGCCCTCACTCTGCCCACAGAGGATACCAAAGAGCTGATTCTTGTGTGGTTAGCTAATGGTGACTGATGTGTGGCAGGTCTCTGTGATTGCCCTGTTTGGACTTCTTTCCTTGGAGGAGCTCGGGGGGGGATTATTCATTGCTAGTTCCTCTGTTCACTCCATCAGGTGACAGGACCATGTGCGATACAGAGAAGGGCAAGATTCATCAGGAACATCCTTTGAGAGCTGAACTGCATCTGTTACACTCCAGAAGGCTCACAGGAGTTACCCATGAGGACGTCAGTCAGCGACAGGACTGCAAGCAGGAGCTGGAGACAGAAAGTGAAGTGGAGATACCTTTTGGAAAGGTAACTCCCTGTGAGATGGAAGTCTGGGAATGTGAGGGCAGTGGTAGAGCCCACATCAGTAAGGTTATCCTTGCTGGGGACAAACCAGACCCATGCATTTATGGGAACGGTGCCATTTGGATTCAGCAGGTGGGAGAGAAAGCCTACGAGTGTCCCAAATGTGGGAAGAGCTTCAGCCGCAGCTCGTACCTGAGCCAGCACCAGAGGATCCACCTGGCAGAGAAACCCTTCAGCTGCTCCGAATGCGGGAAGAGTTTCACCCGCAACTCGGACCTGGTCAAACACCAGCGCATCCACACAGGTGAGAAGCCCTACCAGTGCAACGAGTGTGAAAAGACCTTCAGCCAGAGGTCCAATGTGATCAGGCACCAGCGGACCCATACTGGAGAAAGACACTACCGGTGCAACGAATGCGGGAAGAGCTTCAGCCAGAACTCGCACCTCATCGTCCACCAGCGAAGCCACAAGGGTGAGAAACCCTTTCATTGTCCCCGGTGTGAGAAAAGCTTTGGCGACCGCTCCTCCCTGATCATCCACCGGCGAGTCCACACCGGAGAGAAGCCCCACAAGTGCCAGGAGTGCGGGAAGTGCTTCCGGGACAGCTCGGCCATCATCCGGCATCAGAGGATCCACACGGGAGAGAAGCCGTACGAGTGCACCGAGTGCGGGAAGGCCTTCCGGCAGAGCTCCTCGCTGGTGACCCACACGCGGACACACACGGGCGAGAAGCCCTACAAGTGCCCCATGTGCGGGAAGGGCTTTAGCCAGAGCTCGGCACTCACCACGCACCGCCGGACCCACGTCAGGAAGGCCCTGCCCACGTGCCACGGCGGCCTCCTGCCCAGCCCTTACCAGTGTGCCGAGTGCGGCCGGAGGTGCGGCGACTGCGCCGGCCTGGCCAAGCACCAGACGACCCATGCCGAGGAGCGTCCCTACATCTGTGTGGAGTGCGGGGACAGCTTCCGGCGGAGCTCGGCCCTCAGCGTGCACCTGAGGATCCACCGGGGGGAGAGGCCCTACGGGTGCGAGGAGTGCGGGAAGGCGTTCAGGCACAGCTCAGCCCTCGGTGCCCACCTTCGGATCCACGCCGGGGCCAAGCCCTACGAGTGCGGCGAGTGTGGGAAGAGCTTCCGGAAGAGCTCGACGCTTACAGTGCATCTGAAAATCCACGCAGCCAAGAAGCCATACAGGTGTGCGGTGGGCAGGAGAACACTCACCTCCCTCTCACTCCTGCCGTAGGGCTGGGGCAGGTGTTCAGAGCAGTGTTTGGGGGCACCTGAAAAAGGCGGGTGATGAGAACACGGTGGGGAGAGACTGACTTGAGACACAGGAACTCTGGTGTCAGGGCTGGGTGCTTAACTGTGGTGGCACAAAACCCACTAGGATGTCTGGAAGCAGGGAGTTGGTCCTGAGTGCTGGTGGTTTAGGAAGAGTGCTGAGAGCTTGAGGAACAGGCACCAGCTTTGGGATAAATCGGGGACTGTGAATATGCAGTAGAATAACAACTGGAAGAATCAGGCTTGTAAAATAACTTTACAGTTGAAGTGAAGATCAAAATAAGAAGTTCCAGGTTGGTTCTGACTCAAAACTTTGGCTTGTTGGACACTCTAGTAGTCTTAGGAAGTCTCCTTTTATTACCTTCCCTTACTTTTCATTAATGTAGTAAATGTACTCAGTGTTTGACAGGGCACTTCCAAATGTTTTGAGTCTAAGACTTTGGAGCTGAACTTCAGTATATTTGTCTTTTCTTCCTCTTTCCAAATCTTACATGGGACAGTGAATTCCTACATCCACACGCAAAGCCCGAGTGACATCATAGCCAAGTGATGCAGAACTGTTGTGGCTGCTCCCAGAAAACACGGATGGATGGACAAGCATTTCCAGTGGGAACGCTGCCCATTACTAGTCTGTGGCAGCTGGTCCCAGATTTGTCCTTGCTGGTTTGAAACACCTTCCAACTTGGGACATCAACAAAACATGGGCAAAAATGTGGCCTTACCTTATTTAACCAAAAAAAAAAAAAATTCCCCTCCAGATGTCCGAGTCTGAACTGGTATATGATGAATTCCTACTGGTAGTCCAGAGACTGTTTGTGATTTTGTAGCCCTTTTTATTCCAGACTACTCTTCTTTAGCTCACTAATTTTTGTAAAGTACTAGCATACAAAGTTCAGCGTTAACAGTTAGGAATTACTATATTTGCATTTATTACTATGCTAATGACTGTTATATAAACCTCCTCTATATTCCTATATTGCAAGCTATTTGTTTCCATCCTAAATAAAACCTTTTTTTTCTCTGTATAATCCAGCTTTCTGTCCTGCACATGATGAAAACAAAACTGCAAAAAGAGGTGTCAGCCCCATACCCCACGTTTGGTGTGGCTAGAAGCCCATGAAGGGCACCTGACCAGAAGGGGGAGGACAGAAAACAGCTGTGGTGGCAAGACTTGGCTTCCCCAAGCCCAGGACCAACGAGCAGGCTTGCAGACATCCGCTGCAGGGCCACTGGCCCTCGGTAGCACCTATGCCTGGCCATGTGTGGCGCTGGTGCTCTGCTGGTATTGGTTGAAGAATAGGAAATGCTTAGGGAAATGTGTGAGGCACTACCAGAGGCAGCACAGCGATACTTAGAATGAAAAGTGGCTGAAGTGAATTAAGTACTAAGGACAGAGCAACCCAAGTTTTACCAGGTCTCACACAGGAGGAGTCATAGGATCATTTAAGTTGGAAAAGACCTTTAAGATCATTGAGTCCAACTGTTAACCCAGCACTGCCACTGTCCACTATGTACTAAGTGAAACATCTACACATCTTTTACATATCTCCAGGGATAGTGACTCAACTACTTCCTTGGGCAGCCTGTTCCAGTGTTTCACAACCCCTTTTTGGTGAAGTTTTTCCTAATATCTACTGTAAACTTCCCCTGGCACAACTTAAGGCCATTTCCTCTTGTCCTGTTATTTGTTACTTGTGAGAAGAAATTAACCTCCTTGCCACAGCCTCCTTTCAAGTAGTTATAGAGAGCGATAAGGCCTCCCCAAGCCTACTTCAGAAAAAGAAGCCACAGTTCCCTCAGCCACTCTTCATAAGATTTGTGCTCTGGGCCCTTCACCAGCTTCGTTGCCGTTCTTTGGGCCCACTCCAGCACCTTGATGTCCTTGTACTGAGGTGCCCAAAACTGAACAGGGTACTCACAGTGTGGCCTCACCAGTGCTGAGCACAGGGAGCCAATTACTTCCCTAGTCCTGCTGGACACACTGTTTCTTATATAACCCAGGCTGCTGTTGGCCTTCTTGGCCAGCTGGGCACACTGCTTGCTCACGTTCAGATGGCTGTTGACCCATGCCCTCGTGCCAGCCACTCTTCCCCAGGCAGTGCCTGGGGTGGCTGTGGCCTCAGTGCAGGACCTGGCACTTGGCCTCGCTGAACCTCATGCCACTGGCTTCAGCGCGTGGATCCAGCCTTTCCAGATCCCTCTGCAAAGCCTTCCAACCCTCAGGAAGATCAGCACTGCAAACTGAGGGTGCCCTCGATCCCCTCATCCAGTTAATGATCCCCTCATCATGTTAAACAGAAGCGGCTCCAGTACGGAGGCCTGGGAAACACCACAGGTGACCAGCTGCCAGCTGGATTTATCTCCACTCCCACCGCTCTCCAGGCCCGGCCAGGCGGAGCGGCTCTCCCGGGGAGCAGCGCGGGCTGGGGT